>NW_027514815.1:0-120086 GCF_048772815.1 Callospermophilus lateralis | reverse complement strand
GAATTTGGAACTCTAAATCCAACAAGGTTTGTAGTAGCTCTTTGAAACTTGACAAAATAAAGTAGGTTCTCAGATTTGTCACTATGTTTTGTATCCTCTTCAAGTAGCCCTAGGCACAGACTGTGGAAAAGCACTTTCATTGAAAGGGGTTGCCAAGCTTCTAAGAAATAACGAGTTTCGGAAATACCAGCAAATATTTTTTCACCCAAACTTGATGATACTTGGTGGTAATGATTAGTATACAAATCCCACTTGGCTTACCAAATTTTGTTCTTCTAGGTTGAAGCGTTCGTCTACAGTAGCAGTTTTTATATTTAGGTTTCCCTCTGTTCTCTCCTATATAGAAAGATGAATTTGGAACTCTAAATCCAACATGCTTTGTAGTAGCTCCTTGAAACTTGACAAAATAAAGGAGTTCTCAGTTTTGTCTCTATTGTGTGTTTCCTCTTCAAGTAGCCCTAGGCACAAACTGTGGAAAAGCACTTTCATTGAGAGGGGTTGCCAAGCTTCTGAGAAATAACGAGTTTCCGAAATACCAGCAAATATTTTTTCACCCAATCTTGAGGATACTTGTTGATAATGATCAGTACACAAATCCCACTTGGCTGTCCAAATTTAGTTCTTCTAGGTTTAAGCGTTCGTGTACAGTAGCAGTTTTTATATTTAGATTTCCCTCTGTTCTCCCCTATATAGATAGATGAATTTGGAACTCTAAATCCAACATGGTTTGTAGTAGCTCTTTGAAACTTGACAAAATAAAGGAGTTCTCAGATTTTCACTATGTTTTGTATCCTCTTCAAGTAGCCCTAGGCACAGACTGTGGAAAAGCACTTTCATTGAAAGGGGTTGCCAAGCTTCTAAGAAATAACGAGTTTCCGAAATACCAGCAAATATTTTTTCACCCAATCTTGATGATACTTGTTGCTAATGATCAGTACACAAATCCCACTTTGCTCACCAAATTTAGTTCTTCTAGGTTGTAGCGTTCGTGTACAGTAGCAGTTTTTATATTTAGGTTTCCCTCTGTTCTCTCCTATACAGACAGATGAATTTGGAACTCTAAATCCAACATGGTTTGTAGTAGCTCTTTGAAACTTGACAAAATAAAGGAGTTCTCAGTTTTGTCTCTCTGGTTTGTTTCCTCTTCATGTAGCCTTAGGAACAGACTGTGGAAAAGCACTTTCATTGAGATGGGTTGCCAAGATTCTAAGAAATATCGAGTTTCCGAAATACCAGCAAATATTTTTTCACCCAATCTTGATGATACTTGGTGGTAATGATCAGTACACAAATCCCACTTGGCTCACCAAATTTAGTTCTTCTAGGTTGAAGCGTTCGTCTACAGTAGCAGTTTTTATATTTAGGTTTCCCTATGTTCTCTCCTATACAGATAGATGAATTTGGAACTCTAAATCCAACATGGTTTGTAGTAGCTCTTTGAAACTTGACAAAATAAAGGAGTTCTCAGTTTTGTCTCTCTGGTTTGTTTCCTCTTCATGTAGCCGTATGAACAGACTGTGGAAAAGCACTTTCATTGAGATGAGTTGCCAAGCTTCTAAGAAATATCGAGTTTCCGAAATACCAGCAAATATTTTTTTCACCCAAACTTGATGATACTTGGTGGTAATGATCAGCACACAAATCCCACTTGGCTCACCAATTTTTGTTCATCTAGGATGAAGCATTCGTGTACAGTAGCAGTTTTTATATTTAGGTTTCCCTCTGTTCTCTCCTATATAGATAGATGAATTTGGAACTCTAAATCCAACATGGTTTGTAGTAGCTCTTTGAAACTTGGCAAAATAAACGAGTTCTCTGTTTTGTCTCTATGGTTTGTTTCCTTTTAATGTAGCCCTAGGCACAGACTGTGGAAAGCACTTTCATTGAGATGGGTTGTCAAGCTTCTAAGAAATAACGAGTTTCCGAAATACCAGCAAATATTTTTCACACAAACTTGTTGATACTTGGTGGTAATGATCAGTACATAAATCCCACTTGGCTTACCAAATTTTGTTCTTCTAGATTGAAGCGTTCGTCTACAGTAGCAGTTTTTATATTTAGGTCTCCCTCTGTTCTCTCCTATATAGATAGATGAATTTCGAACTCTAAATCCAACATGCTTTGTAGTAGCTCCTTGAAACTTGACAAAATAAAGGAGTTCTCAGTTTTGTCTCTATGGTGTGTTTCCTCTTCAAGTAGCCCTAGGAACAGACTGTGGAAAGCACTTTAATTGTGATGGGTTGTCAAGCTTATAAGAAATAAAGAGTTTCCGAAATACCACCAAATATTTTTTCACACAATCTTGTTGATACTTTTTGGTAATGATCAGTACACAAATCCCACTTGGCTCACCAAATATGGTCTTCTAGGTTGAAGCGTTCGTCTACAGTAGCAGTTTTTATATTTAGGTTTCTCTCTGTTCTCTCCTATATAGATAGATGAATTTGGAACTCTAAATCCAACATGGTTTGTAGTAGCTCTTTGAAACTTGACAAAATAAAGGAGTTCTCAGATTTGTCACTATGTTTTGTATCCTCTTCAATAGCCCTAGGCACAGACTGTGGAAAAGCACTTTCATTGAAAGGGGTTGCCAAGCTTCTAAGAAATAACGAGTTTCGGAAATACCAGCAAATATTTTTTCACCCAAACTTGATGATACTTGGTGGTAATGATTAGTATACAAATCCCACTTGGCTTACCAAATTTTGTTCTTCTAGGTTGAAGCGTTCGTCTACAGTAGCAGTTTTTATATTTAGGTTTCCCTCTGTTCTCTCCTATATAGAAAGATGAATTTGGAACTCTAAATCCAACATGCTTTTAAGTATCTCATTCAAACTTTACAAAATAAAGGAGTTCTCAGTTTTGTCTCTATGGTTTGTTTCCTCTACAAGTAGCCCTAGGCACAGACTGTGGAAAAGCACTTTCAATGAGAGGGGTTGCCAAGCTTCTAAGAAATAACGAGTTTCCGAAATACCAGCAAATATTTTTTCACCCAATCTTGATGATACTTGTTGCTAATGATCAGTACACAAATCCCACATGGCTCACCAAATTTAGTTCTTCTAGGTTGAAGCGTTCGTGTACAGTAGCAGTTTTTATATTTAGGTTTCCCTCTGTTCTCTCCTATATAGATAGATGAATTTGGAACTCTAAATCCAACATGCTTTGTAGTAGCTCCTTGAAACGTGACAAAATAAAGGAGTTCTCAGTTTTGTCTCTATGGTTTGTTTCCTTTTAAAGTAGCCCTAGGCACAGACTGTGGAAAAGCACTTTCAATGAGAGGGGTTGCCAAGCTTCTAAGAAATAACGAGTTTCCGAAATACCAGCAAATATTTTTTCACCCAATCTTGATGATACTTGTTGCTAATGATCAGTACACAAATCCCACATGGCTCACCAAATTTAGTTCTTCTAGGTTGAAGCGTTCGTGTACAGTAGCAGTTTTTATATTTAGGTTTCCCTCTGTTCTCTCCTATATAGATAGATGAATTTGGAACTCTAAATCCAACATGCTTTGTAGTAGCTCCTTGAAACGTGACAAAATAAAGGAGTTCTCAGTTTTGTCTCTATGGTTTGTTTCCTTTTAAAGTAGCTCTAGGCACAGACTGTGGAAAAGCACTTTCATTGAGACGGGTTGCCAAGCTTCTAAGAAATAACGAGTTTCCGAAATACCAGCAAATATTTTTTCACGCAATCTTGATGATACTTGTTGATAATGATCAGTACACAAATCCCACATGGCTCACCAAATTTAGTTCTTCTAGGTTTAAGCGTTCGTGTACAGTAGCAGTTTTTATATTTAGGTTTCCCTCTGTTCTCTCCTATATAGATAGATGAATTTGGAACTCTAAATCCAACATGGTTTGTAGTAGCTCTTTGAAACTTGGCAAAATAAAGGAGTTCTCAGTTTTGACTCTATGGTTTGTTTCCTTTTAAAGTAGCCCTAGGCACAGACTGTGGAAAGCACTTTCATTGAGATGGGTTGTCAAGCTTCTAAGAAATAACGATTTTCTGAAATATCAGCAAATATTTTTCACACAATCTTGTTGATACTTGGTGGTAATGATCAGTATACAAATCCCACTTGGCTCACCAAATTTTGTTTTTCTAGGTTGAAGCGTTCGTCTACAGTAGTAGTTTTTATATTTAGGTTTCTCTCTGTTCTCTCCTATATAGATAGATGAATTTGGAACTCTACATCCAACATGGTTTGTAGTAGCTCTTTGAAACTTGACAAAATAAAGGAGTTCTCAGATTTGTCTCTATGGTTTGTTTCCTCTTCAAGTAGAACTAGGCACAGACTGTGGAAAACCACTTTCATTGAGAGGGGCTGCCAAGCTTCTAAGATATAACGAGTTTCCGAAATACCAGCAAATATTTTTTAACCCAATCTTGATGATACTTGGTGGTAATGATCAGTACACAAATCCCACTTGGCTTACCAAATTTTGATCTTCTAGATTGAAGCGTTCGTCTACAGTAGCAGTTTTTATATTTAGGTCTCCCTCTGTTCTCTCCTATATAGATAGATGAATTTGGAACTCTAAATCCAACATGCTTTGTAGTAGCTCCTTGAAACTTGACAAAATAAAGGAGTTCTCAGTTTTGTCTCTATGGTTTGTTTCCTCTTAAAGTAGCCCTAGGCACAGACTGTGGAAAAGCACTTTCATTGAGAGGGTTTGCCAAGCTTCTAAGAAATAACGAGTTTCCGAAATACCAGCAAATATTTTTTCACCCAATCTTGATGATACTTGTTGCTAATGATCAGTACACAAATCCCACTTTCCTCACCAAATTTAGTTCTTCTAGGTTGTAGCGTTCGTGTACAGTAGCAGTTTTTATATTTAGGTTTCCCTCTGTTCTCTCCTATACAGATAGATGAATTTGGAACTCTAAATCCAACATGGTTTGTAGTAGCTCTTTGAAACTTGACAAAATAAAGGAATTCTCAGTTTTGTCTTTCTGGTTTGTTTCCTCTTCATGTAGCCCTAGGAACAGACTGTGGAAAAGCACTTTCATTGAGATGCGTTGCCAAGCTTCTAAGAAATATCGAGGTTCCGAAATAACAGCAAATATTTTTTCACCCAAACTTGATGATACTTTGTGGTAAAGATCAGAACACAAATCCCACTTGGCTCACCAAATTTTGTTCTTCTAGGTTGAAGCGTTCGTCTACAGTCGCAGTTTTTATATTTAGGTTTCTATCTGTTCTCTCCTATATAGATAGATGAATTTGGAACTCTAAATCCAACCTGGTTTGTAGTAGCTCTTTGAAACTTGACAAAATAAAGGAGTTCTCAGATTTGTCTCTATGGTTTGTTTTCTCATCAAGTAGCCCTAGGCACAGACTGTGGAAAAACACTTTCATTGAGAGGGGTTGCCAAGCTTCTAAGAAATAACGAGTTTCCGAAATACCAGCAAATATTTTTTCACCCAATCTTGATGATACTTCTTGGTAATGATCAGTACACAAATCCCACTTGGCTCACCAAATTTAGTTCTTCTAGGTTGAAGCGTTCGTGTACAGTAGCAGTTTTTATATTTAGGTTTCCCTATGTTCTCTCCTATACAGATAGATGAATTTGGAACTCTAAATCCAACATGGTTTGTAGTAGCTCTTTGAAACTTGACAAAATAAAGGAGTTCTCAGTTTTGTCTCTCTGGTTTGTTTCCTCTTCATGTAGCCCTATGAACAGACTGTGGAAAAGCACTTTCATTGAGATGAGTTGCTAAGCTTCTAAGAAATATCGAGTTTCCGAAATACCAGCAAATATTTTTTCACCCAAACTTGATGATACTTGGTGGTAATGATCAGCACACAATTCCCACTTGGCTAACCAATTTTTGTTCATCTAGGATGAAGCATTCGTGTACAGTAGCAGTTTTTATATTTAGGTTTCCCTCTGTTCTCTCCTATATAGATAGATGAATTTGGAACTCTAAATCCAACATGGTTTGTAGTAGCTCTTTGAAACTTGACAAAATAAAGGAGTTCTCAGATTTGTCTCTATGGTTTGTTTCCTCTTAAAGTAGTCCCAGGCACAGACTGTGGAAAGCACTTTCATTGAGATTGGTTGCCAAGCTTCTAAGAAATAACGAGTTGCCGAAATACCAGCAAATATTTCTTCACCCAATCTTGATGATACTTGGTGGTAGTGATCAGTACACAAATCCCACTTGCCTCACCAAATTTTGTTCTTCTAGGTTGAAGCGTTCGTCTACAGTAGCAGTTTTATTTTTAGGTTTCTCTCTGTTCTCTCCTATATAGATAGATGAATTTGGAACTCTAAATCCAACGTGGTTTGCAGTAGCTCTTTGAAACTTGACAAAATAAAGGAGTTCTCAGATTTGTCTCTATGGTTTGTTTCCTCTTCAAGTAGCCCTAGGCACAGACTGTGGAAACGCACTTTCAATGAGAGAGTTTGCCAAGCTTCTAAGAAATAACGAGTTTCCGAAATACCAGCAAATATTTTTTCACCCAATCTTGATGATACTTGGTGGTAATGATCAGTATACAAATCCCACTTGGCTTACCAAATTTTGTTCTTCTAGGTTGAAGCGTTCGTCTACAGTAGCAGTTTTTATATTTAGGTTTCCCTCTGTTCTCTCGTATATAGATAGATGAATTTAGAACTCTAAATCCAACATGCTTTGTAGTAGCTCCTTGAAACTTGACAAAATAAAGGAGTTCTCAGTTTTGTCTCTATGGTTTGTTTCCTCTTCAAGTAGCCCTAGGCACAGACTGTGGAAAAGCAATTTCATTGAGAGGGGTTGCCAAGCTTCTAAGAAATAACGAGTTTCCGAAATACCAGCAAATATTTTTTCACCCAATCTTGATGATACTTGTTGCTAATGATCAGTACACAAATCCCACTTGGCTCACCAAATTTTGTTCTTCTAGGTTGAAGCGTTCGTGTACAGTAGCAGTTTTTATATTTAGGTTTCCCTCTGTTCTCTCCTATATAGATAGATGAATTTGGAACTCTAAATCCAACATGGTTTGTAGTAGCTCTTTGAAACTTGACAAAATAAAGGAGTTCTCAGTTTTGTCTCTATGGTTTGTTTCCTCTTCAAGTAGCCCTAGGCACAGACTGTGGAAAAACACTTTCATTGAGAGGGGTTGCCAAGCTTCTAAGAAATAACGAGTTTCCGAAATACCAGCAAATATTTTTTCACCCAATCTTGATGATACGTGATGGTAATGAAAAGTACACAAATCCCACTTGGCTCACCAAATTTTGTTTTGCTACGTTGAAGCCTTCGTTTACAGTAGCAGTATTTATTTTCAGGTTTCACTCTGTTCTCTCCTATATAGATAGATGAATTTGGAACTCTAAATCCAACATGGTTTGTAGTAGCTCTTTGAAACTTGGCAAAATAAACGAGTTCTCAATTTTGTCTCTATGGTTTGTTTCCTTTTAAAGTAGCCCTAGGCACAGACTGTGGAAAGCACTTTCATTGAGATGGGTTGTCAAGCTTCTAAGAAATAACGAGTTTCCGAAATACCAGCAAATATTTTTCACACAATCTTGTTGATACTTGGTGGTAATGATCAGTACACAAATCCCACTTGGCTCACCAAATTTTGTTCTTCTAGGTTGAAGCGTTCGTGTACAGTAGCAGTTTTTATATTTAGGTTTCTCTCTGTTCTCTCCTATATAGATAGATGAATTTGGAACTCTAAATCCAACATGCTTTGTAGTACCTCCTTGAAACTTGACAAAATAAAGGAGTTCTAGTTTTGTCTCTATGGTGTGTTTCCTCTTCAAGTAGCCCTAGGCACAGACTGTGAAAAAGCACTTTCATTGAGAGGGGTTGCCAAGCTTCTAAGAAATAACGAGTTTCCGAAATACCAGCAAATATTTTTTCACCCAATCTTGATGATACTTGTTGCTAATGATCAGTACACAAATCCCACTTGGCTCTCCAAATTTAGTTCTTCCAGGTTGAAGCGTTCGTGTACAGTAGCAGTTTTTATATTTAGGTTTCCCTCTGTTCTCACCTATATAGATAGATGAATTTGGAACTCTAAATCCAACATGGTTTGTAGTAGCTCTTTGAAACTTGACAAAATAAAGGAGTTCTCAGTTTTGTCTCTATGGTTTGTTCCCTCTTCAAGTAGCCCTAGGCACAGACTGTGGAAAAACACTTTCATTGAGAGGGGTTGCCAAGCTTCTAAGAAATAACGAGTTTCCTGAATACCAGCAAATATTTTTTCACCCAATCTTGATGATACGTGATGGTAATGAAAAGTACACAAATCCCACTTGGCTCACCAAATTTTGTTTTGCTACGTTGAAGCCTTCGTTTACAGTAGCAGTTTTTATTTTCAGGTTTCACTCTGTTCTCTCTTATATAGATAGATGAATTTGGAACTCTAAATCCAACATGGTTTGTAGTAGCTCTTTGAAACTTGGCAAAATAAAGGAGTTCTCAGTTTCGTCTCTATGGTTTGTTTCCTTTTAAAGTAGCCCTAGGCACAGACTGTGGAAAGCACTTTAATTGAGATGGGTTGTCAAGCTTCTAAGAAATAACGAGTTTCCGAAATACCAGCAAATATTTTTCACAGAATCTTGTTGATACTTGGTGGTAATGATCAGTACACAAATCCCACTTGGCTCACCAAATTTAGTTCTTCTAGGTTGAAGCGTTCGTGTACAGTAGCAGTTTTTATATTTAGGTTTCCCTATGTTCTCTCCTATACAGATAGATGAATTTGGAACTCTAAATCCAACATGGTTTGTAGTAGCTCTTTGAAACTTGACAAAATAAAGGGGTTCTCAGATTTGTCTCTATGGTTTGTTTCCTCTTCAAGTAGCCCTAGGCACAGACTGTGGAAAAACACTTTCATTGAGATGAGTTGCCAAGCTTCTAAGAAATATCGAGTTTCCGAAATACCAGCAAATATTTTTTCACCCAAACTTGATGATACTTGGTTATAATGATCAGCACACAAATCCCACTTGGCTAACCAATTTTTGTTCATCTAGGATGAAGCATTCGTGTACAGTAGCAGTTTTTATATTTAGGTTTCCCTCTGTTCTCTCCTATATAGATAGATGAATTTGGAACTCTAAATCCAACATGGTTTGTAGTAGCTCTTTGAAACTTGACAAAATAAAGGAGTTCTCAGATTTGTCTCTATGGTTTGTTTCCTCTTAAAGTAGTCCCAGGCACAGACTGTGGAAAGCACTTTCATTGAGATTGGTTGCCAAGCTTCTAAGAAATAACGAGTTGCCGAAATACCAGCAAATATTTCTTCACCCAATCTTGATGATACTTGGTGGTAGTGATCAGTACACAAATCCCACTTGCCTCACCAAATTTTGTTCTTCTAGGTTGAAGCGTTCGTCTACAGTAGCAGTTTTATATTTAGGTTTCTCTCTGTTCTCTCCTATATAGATAGATGAATTTGGAACTCTAAATCCAACGTGGTTTGCAGTAGCTCTTTGAAACTTGACAAAATAAAGGAGTTCTCAGATTTGTCTCTATGGTTTGTTTCCTCTTCAAGTAGCCCTAGGCACAGACTGTGGAAAAGCACTTTCAATGAGAGAGTTTGCCAAGCTTCTAAGAAATAACGAGTTTCCGAAATACCAGCAAATATTTTTTCACCCAATCTTGATGATACTTGGTGGTAATGATTAGTATACAAATCCCACTTGGCTTACCAAATTTTGTTCTTCTAGGTTGAAGCGTTCGTCTACAGTAGCAGTTTTTATATTTAGGTTTCCCTCTGTTCTCTCCTACATAGATAGATGAATTTAGAACTCTAAATCCAACATGCTTTGTAGTAGCTCCTTGAAACTTGACAAAATAAAGGAGTTCTCAGTTTTGTCTCTATGGTTTGTTTCCTCTTCAAGTAGCCCTAGGCACAGACTGTGGAAAAGCAATTTCATTGAGAGTGGTTGCCAAGCTTCTAAGAAATAACGAGTTTCCGAAATACCAGCAAATATTTTTTCACCCAAACTTGATGATACTTGTTGCTAATGATCAGTACACAAATCCCACTTGGCTCACCAAATTTTGTTCTTCTAGGTTGAAGCGTTCGTGTACAGTAGCAGTTTTTATATTTAGGTTTCCCTCTGTTCTCTCCTATATAGATAGATGAATTTGGAACTCTAAATCCAACATGGTTTGTAGTAGCTCTTTGAAACTTGACAAAATAAAGGAGTTCTCAGTTTTGTCTCTATGGTTTGTTTCCTCTTCAAGTAGCCCTAGGCACAGACTGTGGAAAAACACTTTCATTGAGAGGGGTTGCCAAGCTTCTAAGAAATAACGAGTTTCGGAAATACCAGCAAATATTTTTTCACCCAATCTTGATGATACGTGATGGTAATGAAAAGTACACAAATCCCACTTGGCTCACCAAATTTTGTTTTGCTACGTTGAAGCCTTCGTTTACAGTAGCAGTATTTATTTTCAGGTTTCACTCTGTTCTCTCCTATATAGATAGATGAATTTGGAACTCTAAATCCAACATGGTTTGTAGTAGCTCTTTGAAACTTGGCAAATTAAACGAGTTCTCAATTTTGTCTCTATGGTTTGTTTCCTTTTAAAGTAGCCCTAGGCAGAGACTGTGGAAAGCACTTTCATTGAGATGGGTTGTCAAGCTTCTAAGAAATAAGGAGTTTCCGAAATACCAGCAAATATTTTTCACACAATCTTGTTGATACTTGGTGGTAATGATCAGTACACAAATCCCACTTGGCTCACCAAATTTTGTTCTTCTAGGTTGAAGCGTTCGTGTACAGTAGCAGTTTTTATATTTAGGTTTCTCTCTGTTCTCTCCTATATAGATAGATGAATTTGGAACTCTAAATCCAACATGCTTTGTAGTAGCTCCTTGAAACTTGACAAAATAAAGGAGTTCTCAGTTTTGTCTCTATGGTTTGTTTCCTCTTCAAGTAGCCCTAGGCACAGACTGTGGAAAAGCACTTTCATTGAGAGGGGTTGCCAAGCTTCTAAGAAATAACGAGTTTCCGAAATACCAGCAAATATTTTTTCACCCAATCTTGATGATACTTGTTGCTAATGATCAGTACACAAATCCCACTTGGCTCTCCAAATTTAGTTCTTCCAGGTTGAAGCGTTCGTGTACAGTAGCAGTTTTTATATTTAGGTTTCCCTCTGTTCTCTCCTATATAGATAGATGAATTTGGAACTCTAAATCCAACATGGTTTGTAGTAGCTCTTTGAAACTTGACAAAATAAAGGAGTTCTCAGTTTTGTCTCTATGGTTTGTTTCCTCTTCAAGTAGCCCTAGGCACAGACTGTGGAAAAACAGTTTCATTGAGAGGGGTTGCCAAGCTTCTAAGAAATAACGAGTTTCCTGAATACCAGCAAATATTTTTTCACCCAATCTTGATGATACGTGTTGGTAATGAAAAGTACACAAATCCCACTTGGCTCACCAAATTTTGTTTTGCTACGTTGAAGCCTTCGTTTACAGTACCAGTTTTTATTTTCAGGTTTCACTCTGTTCTCTCCTATATAGATAGATGAATTTGGAACTCTAAATCCAACATGGTTTGTAGTAGCTCTTTGAAACTTGGCAAATTAAACGAGTTCTCAATTTTGTCTCTATGGTTTGTTTCCTTTTAAAGTAGCCCTAGGCACAGACTGTGGAAAGCACTTTCATTGAGATGGGTTGTCAAGCTTCTAAGAAATAACGAGTTTCCGAAATACCAGCAAATATTTTTCACACAATCTTGTTGATACTTGGTGGTAATGATCAGTACACAAATCCCACTTGGCTCACCAAATTTTGTTCTTCTAGGTTGAAGCGTTCGTGTACAGTAGCAGTTTTTATATTTAGGTTTCTCTCTGTTCTCTCCTATATAGATAGATGAATTTGGAACTCTAAATCCAACATGCTTTGTAGTAGCTCCTTGAAACTTGACAAAATAAAGGAGTTCTCAGTTTTGTCTCTATGGTTTGTTTCCTCTTCAAGTAGCCCTAGGCACAGACTGTGGAAAAGCACTTTCATTGAGAGGGGTTGCCAAGCTTCTAAGAAATAACGAGTTTCCGAAATACCAGCAAATATTTTTTCACCCAATCTTGATGATACTTGTTGCTAATGATCAGTACACAAATCCCACTTGGCTCTCCAAATTTAGTTCTTCCAGGTTGAAGCGTTCGTGTACAGTAGCAGTTTTTATATTTAGGTTTCCCTCTGTTCTCTCCTATATAGATAGATGAATTTGGAACTCTAAATCCAACATGGTTTGTAGTAGCTCTTTGAAACTTGACAAAATAAAGGAGTTCTCAGTTTTGTCTCTATGGTTTGTTTCCTCTTCAAGTAGCCCTAGGCACAGACTGTGGAAAAACACTTTCATTGAGAGGGGTTGCCAAGCTTCTAAGAAATAACGAGTTTCCTGAATACCAGCAAATATTTTTTCACCCAATCTTGATGATACGTGATGGTAATGAAAAGTACACAAATCCCACTTGGCTCACCAAATTTTGTTTTGCTACGTTGAAGCCTTCGTTTACAGTAGCAGTTTTTATTTTCAGGTTTCACTCTGTTCTCTCCTATATAGATAGATGAATTTGGAACTCTAAATCCAACATGGTTTGTAGTAGCTCTTTGAAACTTGGCAAAATAAAGGAGTTCTCAGTTTCGTCTCTATGGTTTGTTTCCTTTTAAAGTAGCCCTATGCACAGACTGTGGAAAGCACTTTAATTGAGATGGGTTGTCAAGCTTCTAAGAAATAACGAGTTTCCGAAATACCAGCAAATATTTTTCACACAATCTTGTTGATACTTGGTGGTAATGATCAGTACACAAATCCCACTTGGCTCACCAAATTTAGTTCTTCTAGGTTGAAGGGTTCGTGTACAGTAGCAGTTTTTATATTTAGGTTTCCCTATGTTCTCTCCTATACAGATAGATGAATTTGGAACTCTAAATCCAACATGGTTTGTAGTAGCTCTTTGAAACTTGACAAAATAAAGGGGTTCTCAGATTTGTCTCTATGGTTTGTTTCCTCTTCAAGTAGCCCTAGGCACAGACTGTGGAAAACCACTTTCATTGAGAGGGGTTGCCAAGCTTCTAAGAAATAACGAGTTTCCGAAATACCAGCAAATATTTTTTCACCCAATTTTGATGATACTTGGTGGTAATGATCAGTACACAAATCCCACTTGGCTCACCAAATTTAGTTCTTCTAGGTTCAAGCGTTCGTGTACAGTAGCAGTTTTTATATTTAGGTTTCCCTATGTTCTCTCCTATACAGATAGATGAATTTGGAACTCTAAATCCAACATGGTTTGTAGTAGCTCTTTGAAACTTGACAAAATAAAGGAGTTCTCAGTTTTGTCTCTCTGGTTTGTTTCCTCTTCATGTAGCCCTATGAACAGACTGTGGAAAAGCACATTCATTGAGATGAGTTGACAAGCTTCTAAGAAATATCGAGTTTCCGAAATACCAGCAAATATTTTGTCACCCAAACTTGATGATACTTGGTGGTAATGATCAGCACACAAATCCCACTTGGCTAACCAATTTTTGTTCATCTAGGATGAAGCATTCGTGTACAGTAGCAGTTTTTATATTTAGGTTTCCCTCTGTTCTCTCCTATATAGATAGATGAATTTGGAACTCTAAATCCAACATGGTTTGTAGTAGCTCTTTGAAACTTGACAAAATAAAGGAGTTCTCAGATTTGTCTCTATGGTTTGTTTCCTCTTAAAGTAGTCCCAGGCACAGACTGTGGAAAGCACTTTCATTGAGATTGGTTGCCAAGCTTCTAAGAAATAACGAGTTGCCGAAATACCAGCAAATATTTCTTCACCCAATCTTGATGATACTTGGTGGTAGTGATCAGTACACAAATCCCACTTGCCTCACCAAATTTTGTTCTTCTAGGTTGAAGCGTTCGTCTACAGTAGCGGTTTTATATTTAGGTTTCTCTCTGTTCTCTCCTATATAGATAGATGAATTTGGAACTCTAAATCCAACGTGGTTTGCAGTAGCTCTTTGAAACTAGACAAAATAAAGGAGTTCTCAGATTTGTCTCTATGGTTTGTTTCCTCTTCAAGTAGCCCTAGGCACAGACTGTGGAAAAGCACTTTCAATGAGAGAGTTTGCCAAGCTTCTAAGAAATAACGAGTTTCCGAAATACCAGCAAATATTTTTTCACCCAATCTTGATGATACTTGGTGGTAATGATTAGTATACAAATCCCACTTGGCTTACCAAATTTTGTTCTTCTAGGTTGAAGCGTTCGTCTACAGTAGCAGTTTTTATATTTAGGTTTCCCTCTGTTCTCTCCTATATAGATAGATGAATTTAGAACTCTAAATCCAACATGCATTGTAGTAGCTCCTTGAAACTTGACAAAATAAAGGAGTTCTCAGTTTTGTCTCTATGGTTTGTTTCCTCTTCAAGTAGCCCTAGGCACAGACTGTGGAAAAGCAATTTCATTGAGAGGGGTTGCCAAGCTTCTAAGAAATAACGAGTTTCCGAAATACCAGCAAATATTTTTTCACCCAATCTTGATGATACTTGTTGCTAATGATCAGTACACAAATCCCACTTGGCTCACCAAATTTTGTTCTTCTAGGTTGAAGCGTTCGTGTACAGTAGCAGTTTTTATATTTAGGTTTCCCTATGTTCTCTCCTATACAGATAGATGAATTTGGAACTCTAAATCCAACATGGTTTGTAGTAGCTCTTTGAAACTTGACAAAATAAAGGGGTTCTCAGATTTGTCTCTATGGTTTGTTTCCTCTTCAAGTAGCCCTAGGCACAGACTGTGGAAAAACACTTTCATTGAGATGAGTTGCCAAGCTTCTAAGAAATATCGAGTTTCCGAAATACCAGCAAATATTTTTTCACCCAAACTTGATGATACTTGGTTATAATGATCAGCACACAAATCCCACTTGGCTAACCAATTTTTGTTCATCTAGGATGAAGCATTCGTGTACAGTAGCAGTTTTTATATTTAGGTTTCCCTCTGTTCTCTCCTATATAGATAGATGAATTTGGAACTCTAAATCCAACATGGTTTGTAGTAGCTCTTTGAAACTTGACAAAATAAAGGAGTTCTCAGATTTGTCTCTATGGTTTGTTTCCTCTTAAAGTAGTCCCAGGCACAGACTGTGGAAAGCACTTTCATTGAGATTGGTTGCCAAGCTTCTAAGAAATAACGAGTTGGAAATACCAGCAAATATTTCTTCACCCAATCTTGATGATACTTGGTGGTAGTGATCAGTACACAAATCCCACTTGCCTCACCAAATTTTGTTCTTCTAGGTTGAAGCGTTCGTCTACAGTAGCAGTTTTATATTTAGGTTTCTCTCTGTTCTCTCCTATATAGATAGATGAATTTGGAACTCTAAATCCAACGTGGTTTGCAGTAGCTCTTTGAAACTTGACAAAATAAAGGAGTTCTCAGATTTGTCTCTATGGTTTGTTTCCTCTTCAAGTAGCCCTAGGCACAGACTGTGGAAAAGCACTTTCAATGAGAGAGTTTGCCAAGCTTCTAAGAAATAACGAGTTTCCGAAATACCAGCAAATATTTTTTCACCCAATCTTGATGATACTTGGTGGTAATGATTAGTATACAAATCCCACTTGGCTTACCAAATTTTGTTCTTCTAGGTTGAAGCGTTCGTCTACAGTAGCAGTTTTTATATTTAGGTTTCCCTCTGTTCTCTCCTACATAGATAGATGAATTTAGAACTCTAAATCCAACATGCTTTGTAGTAGCTCCTTGAAACTTGACAAAATAAAGGAGTTCTCAGTTTTGTCTCTATGGTTTGTTTCCTCTTCAAGTAGCCCTAGGCACAGACTGTGGAAAAGCAATTTCATTGAGAGTGGTTGCCAAGCTTCTAAGAAATAACGAGTTTCCGAAATACCAGCAAATATTTTTTCACCCAAACTTGATGATACTTGTTGCTAATGATCAGTACACAAATCCCACTTGGCTCACCAAATTTTGTTCTTCTAGGTTGAAGCGTTCGTGTACAGTAGCAGTTTTTATATTTAGGTTTCCCTCTGTTCTCTCCTATATAGATAGATGAATTTGGAACTCTAAATCCAACATGGTTTGTAGTAGCTCTTTGAAACTTGACAAAATAAAGGAGTTCTCAGTTTTGTCTCTATGGTTTGTTTCCTCTTCAAGTAGCAATAGGCACAGACTGTGGAAAAACACTTTCATTGAGAGGGGTTGCCAAGCTTCTAAGAAATAACGAGTTTCGGAAATACCAGCAAATATTTTTTCACCCAATCTTGATGATACGTGATGGTAATGAAAAGTACACAAATCCCACTTGGCTCACCAAATTTTGTTTTGCTACGTGGAAGCCTTCGTTTACAGTAGCAGTATTTATTTTCAGGTTTCACTCTGTTCTCTCCTATATAGATAGATGAATTTGGAACTCTAAATCCAACATGGTTTGTAGTAGCTCTTTGAAACTTGGCAAAATAAACGAGTTCTCAATTTTGTCTCTATGGTTTGTTTCCTTTTAAAGTAGCCCTAGGCAGAGACTGTGGAAAGCACTTTCATTGAGATGGGTTGTCAAGCTTCTAAGAAATAAGGAGTTTCCGAAATACCAGCAAATATTTTTCACACAATCTTGTTGATACTTGGTGGTAATGATCAGTACACAAATCCCACTTGGCTCACCAAATTTTGTTCTTCTAGGTTGAAGCGTTCGTGTACAGTAGCAGTTTTTATATTTAGGTTTCTCTCTGTTCTCTCCTATATAGATAGATGAATTTGGAACTCTAAATCCAACATGCTTTGTAGTAGCTCCTTGAAACTTGACAAAATAAAGGAGTTCTCAGTTTTGTCTCTATGGTTTGTTTCCTCTTCAAGTAGCCCTAGGCACAGACTGTGGAAAAGCACTTTCATTGAGAGGGGTTGCCAAGCTTCTAAGAAATAACGAGTTTCCGAAATACCAGCAAATATTTTTTCACCCAATCTTGATGATACTTGTTGCTAATGATCAGTACACAAATCCCACTTGGCTCTCCAAATTTAGTTCTTCCAGGTTGAAGCGTTCGTGTACAGTAGCAGTTTTTATATTTAGGTTTCCCTCTGTTCTCTCCTATATAGATAGATGAATTTGGAACTCTAAATCCAACATGGTTTGTAGTAGCTCTTTGAAACTTGACAAAATAAAGGAGTTCTCAGTTTTGTCTCTATGGTTTGTTTCCTCTTCAAGTAGCCCTAGGCACAGACTGTGGAAAAACAGTTTCATTGAGAGGGGTTGCCAAGCTTCTAAGAAATAACGAGTTTCCTGAATACCAGCAAATATTTTTTCACCCAATCTTGATGATACGTGTTGGTAATGAAAAGTACACAAATCCCACTTGGCTCACCAAATTTTGTTTTGCTACGTTGAAGCCTTCGTTTACAGTACCAGTTTTTATTTTCAGGTTTCACTCTGTTCTCTCCTATATAGATAGATGAATTTGGAACTCTAAATCCAACATGGTTTGTAGTAGCTCTTTGAAACTTGGCAAATTAAACGAGTTCTCAATTTTGTCTCTATGGTTTGTTTCCTTTTAAAGTAGCCCTAGGCACAGATTGTGGAAAGCACTTTCATTGAGATGGGTTGTCAAGCTTCTAAGAAATAACGAGTTTCCGAAATACCAGCAAATATTTTTCACACAATCTTGTTGATACTTGGTGGTAATGATCAGTACACAAATCCCACTTGGCTCACCAAATTTTGTTCTTCTAGGTTGAAGCGTTCGTGTACAGTAGCAGTTTTTATATTTAGGTTTCTCTCTGTTCTCTCCTATATAGATAGATGAATTTGGAACTCTAAATCCAACATGCTTTGTAGTAGCTCCTTGAAACTTGACAAAATAAAGGAGTTCTCAGTTTTGTCTCTATGGTTTGTTTCCTCTTCAAGTAGCCCTAGGCACAGACTGTGGAAAAGCACTTTCATTGAGAGGGGTTGCCAAGCTTCTAAGAAATAACGAGTTTCCGAAATACCAGCAAATATTTTTTCACCCAATCTTGATGATACTTGTTGCTAATGATCAGTACACAAATCCCACTTGGCTCTCCAAATTTAGTTCTTCCAGGTTGAAGCGTTCGTGTACAGTAGCAGTTTTTATATTTAGGTTTCCCTCTGTTCTCTCCTATATAGATAGATGAATTTGGAACTCTAAATCCAACATGGTTTGTAGTAGCTCTTTGAAACTTGACAAAATAAAGGAGTTCTCAGTTTTGTCTCTATGGTTTGTTTCCTCTTCAAGTAGCCCTAGGCACAGACTGTGGAAAAACACTTTCATTGAGAGGGGTTGCCAAGCTTCTAAGAAATAACGAGTTTCCTGAATACCAGCAAATATTTTTTCACCCAATCTTGATGATACGTGATGGTAATGAAAAGTACACAAATCCCACTTGGCTCACCAAATTTTGTTTTGCTACGTTGAAGCCTTCGTTTACAGTAGCAGTTTTTATTTTCAGGTTTCACTCTGTTCTCTCCTATATAGATAGATGAATTTGGAACTCTAAATCCAACATGGTTTGTAGTAGCTCTTTGAAACTTGGCAAAATAAAGGAGTTCTCAGTTTCGTCTCTATGGTTTGTTTCCTTTTAAAGTAGCCCTATGCACAGACTGTGGAAAGCACTTTAATTGAGATGGGTTGTCAAGCTTCTAAGAAATAACGAGTTTCCGAAATACCAGCAAATATTTTTCACACAATCTTGTTGATACTTGGTGGTAATGATCAGTACACAAATCCCACTTGGCTCACCAAATTTAGTTCTTCTAGGTTGAAGGGTTCGTGTACAGTAGCAGTTTTTATATTTAGGTTTCCCTATGTTCTCTCCTATACAGATAGATGAATTTGGAACTCTAAATCCAACATGGTTTGTAGTAGCTCTTTGAAACTTGACAAAATAAAGGGGTTCTCAGATTTGTCTCTATGGTTTGTTTCCTCTTCAAGTAGCCCTAGGCACAGACTGTGGAAAACCACTTTCATTGAGAGGGGTTGCCAAGCTTCTAAGAAATAACGAGTTTCCGAAATACCAGCAAATATTTTTTCACCCAATTTTGATGATACTTGGTGGTAATGATCAGTACACAAATCCCACTTGGCTCACCAAATTTAGTTCTTCTAGGTTCAAGCGTTCGTGTACAGTAGCAGTTTTTATATTTAGGTTTCCCTATGTTCTCTCCTATACAGATAGATGAATTTGGAACTCTAAATCCAACATGGTTTGTAGTAGCTCTTTGAAACTTGACAAAATAAAGGAGTTCTCAGTTTTGTCTCTCTGGTTTGTTTCCTCTTCATGTAGCCCTATGAACAGACTGTGGAAAAGCACATTCATTGAGATGAGTTGACAAGCTTCTAAGAAATATCGAGTTTCCGAAATACCAGCAAATATTTTGTCACCCAAACTTGATGATACTTGGTGGTAATGATCAGCACACAAATCCCACTTGGCTAACCAATTTTTGTTCATCTAGGATGAAGCATTCGTGTACAGTAGCAGTTTTTATATTTAGGTTTCCCTCTGTTCTCTCCTATATAGATAGATGAATTTGGAACTCTAAATCCAACATGGTTTGTAGTAGCTCTTTGAAACTTGACAAAATAAAGGAGTTCTCAGATTTGTCTCTATGGTTTGTTTCCTCTTAAAGTAGTCCCAGGCACAGACTGTGGAAAGCACTTTCATTGAGATTGGTTGCCAAGCTTCTAAGAAATAACGAGTTGCCGAAATACCAGCAAATATTTCTTCACCCAATCTTGATGATACTTGGTGGTAGTGATCAGTACACAAATCCCACTTGCCTCACCAAATTTTGTTCTTCTAGGTTGAAGCGTTCGTCTACAGTAGCGGTTTTATATTTAGGTTTCTCTCTGTTCTCTCCTATATAGATAGATGAATTTGGAACTCTAAATCCAACGTGGTTTGCAGTAGCTCTTTGAAACTAGACAAAATAAAGGAGTTCTCAGATTTGTCTCTATGGTTTGTTTCCTCTTCAAGTAGCCCTAGGCACAGACTGTGGAAAAGCACTTTCAATGAGAGAGTTTGCCAAGCTTCTAAGAAATAACGATTTTCCGAAATACCAGCAAATATTTTTTCACCCAATCTTGATGATACTTGGTGGTAATGATTAGTATACAAATCCCACTTGGCTTACCAAATTTTGTTCTTCTAGGTTGAAGCGTTCGTCTACAGTAGCAGTTTTTATATTTAGGTTTCCCTCTGTTCTCTCCTATATAGATAGATGAATTTAGAACTCTAAATCCAACATGCTTTGTAGTAGCTCCTTGAAACTTGACAAAATAAAGGAGTTCTCAGTTTTGTCTCTATGGTTTGTTTCCTCTTCAAGTAGCCCTAGGCACAGACTGTGGAAAAGCAATTTCATTGAGAGGGGTTGCCAAGCTTCTAAGAAATAACGAGTTTCCGAAATACCAGCAAATATTTTTTCACCCAATCTTGATGATACTTGTTGCTAATGATCAGTACACAAATCCCACTTGGCTCACCAAATTTTGTTCTTCTAGGTTGAAGCGTTCGTGTACAGTAGCAGTTTTTATATTTAGGTTTCCCTCTGTTCTCTCCTATATAGATAGATGAATTTGGAACTCTAAATCCAACATGGTTTGTAGTAGCTCTTTGAAACTTGACAAAATAAAGGAGTTCTCAGTTTTGTCTCTATGGTTTGTTTCCTCTTCAAGTAGCCCTAGGCACAGACTGTGGAAAAACACTTTCATTGAGAGGGGTTGCCAAGCTTCTAAGAAATAACGAGTTTCCGAAATACCAGCAAATATTTTTTCACCCAATCTTGATGATACGTGATGGTAATGAAAAGTACACAAATCCCACTTGGCTCACCAAATTTTGTTTTGCTACGTTGAAGCCTTCGTTTACAGTAGCAGTATTTATTTTCAGGTTTCACTCTGTTCTCTCCTATATAGATAGATGAATTTGGAACTCTAAATCCAACATGGTTTGTAGTAGCTCTTTGAAACTTGGCAAAATAAACGAGTTCTCAATTTTGTCTCTATGGTTTGTTTCCTTTTAAAGTAGCCCTAGGCACAGACTGTGGAAAGCACTTTCATTGAGATGGGTTGTCAAGCTTCTAAGAAATAACGAGTTTCCGAAATACCAGCAAATATTTTTCACACAATCTTGTTGATACTTGGTGGTAATGATCAGTACACAAATCCCACTTGGCTCACCAAATTTTGTTCTTCTAGGTTGAAGCGTTCGTGTACAGTAGCAGTTTTTATATTTAGGTTTCTCTCTGTTCTCTCCTATATAGATAGATGAATTTGGAACTCTAAATCCAACATGCTTTGTAGTAGCTCCTTGAAACTTGACAAAATAAAGGAGTTCTCAGTTTTGTCTCTATGGTTTGTTTCCTCTTCAAGTAGCCCTAGGCACAGACTGTGGAAAAGCACTTTCATTGAGAGGGGTTGCCAAGCTTCTAAGAAATAACGATTTTCCGAAATACCAGCAAATATTTTTTCACCCAATCTTGATGATACTTGTTGCTAATGATCAGTACACAAATCCCACTTGGCTCTCCAAATTTAGTTCTTCCAGGTTGAAGCGTTCGTGTACAGTAGCAGTTTTTATATTTAGGTTTCCCTCTGTTCTCTCCTATATAGATAGATGAATTTGGAACTCTAAATCCAACATGGTTTGTAGTAGCTCTTTGAAACTTGACAAAATAAAGGAGTTCTCAGTTTTGTCTCTATGGTTTGTTTCCTCTTCAAGTAGCCCTAGGCACAGACTGTGGAAAAGCACTTTCAATGAGAGGGGTTGCCAAGCTTCTAAGAAATAACGAGTTTCCTGAATACCAGCAAATATTTTTTCACCCAATCTTGATGATACGTGTTGGTAATGAAAAGTACACAAATCCCACTTGGCTCACCAAATTTTGTTTTGCTACGTTGAAGCCTTCGTTTACAGTAGCAGTTTTTATTTTCAGGTTTCACTCTGTTCTCTCCTATATAGATAGATGAATTTGGAACTCTAAATCCAACATGGTTTGTAGTAGCTCTTTGAAACTTGGCAAAATAAAGGAGTTCTCAGTTTCGTCTCTATGGTTTGTTTCCTTTTAAAGTAGCCCTAGGCACAGACTGTGGAAAGCACTTTCATTGAGATGGGTTGTCAAGCTTCTAAGAAATAACGATTTTCCGAAATACCAGCAAATATTTTTCACACAATCTTGTTGATACTTGGTGGTAATGATCAGTACACAAATCCCACTTGGCTCACCAAATTTAGTTCTTCTAGGTTGAAGCGTTCGTGTACAGTAGCAGTTTTTATATTTAGGTTTCCCTATGTTCTCTCCTATACAGATAGATGAATTTGGAACTCTAAATCCAACATGGTTTGTAGTAGCTCTTTGAAACTTGACAAAATAAAGGGGTTCTCAGATTTGTCTCTATGGTTTGTTTCCTCTTCAAGTAGCCCTAGGCACAGACTGTGGAAAACCACTTTCATTGAGAGGGGTTGCCAAGCTTCTAAGAAATAACGAGTTTCCGAAATACCAGCAAATATTTTTTCACCCAATTTTGATGATACTTGGTGGTAATGATCAGTACACAAATCCCACTTGGCTCACCAAATTTAGTTCTTCTAGGTTGAAGCGTTCGTGTACAGTAGCAGTTTTTATATTTAGGTTTCCCTATGTTCTCTCCTATACAGATAGATGAATTTGGAACTCTAAATCCAACATGGTTTGTAGTAGCTCTTTGAAACTTGACAAAATAAAGGAGTTCTCAGTTTTGTCTCTCTGGTTTGTTTCCTCTTCATGTAGCCCTATGAACAGACTGTGGAAAAGCACTTTCATTGAGATGAGTTGCCAAGCTTCTAAGAAATATCGAGTTTCCGAAATACCAGCAAATATTTTGTCACCCAAACTTGATGATACTTGGTGGTAATGATCAGCACACAAATCCCACTTGGCTAACCAATTTTTGTTCATCTAGGATGAAGCATTCGTGTACAGTAGCAGTTTTTATATTTAGGTTTCCCTCTGTTCTCTCCTATATAGATAGATGAATTTGGAACTCTAAATCCAACATGGTTTGCAGTAGCTCTTTGAAACTTGACAAAATAAAGGAGTTCTCAGATTTGTCTCTATGGTTTGTTTCCTCTTAAAGTAGTCCCAGGCACAGACTGTGGAAAGCACTTTCATTGAGATTGGTTGCCAAGCTTCTAAGAAATAACGAGTTGCCGAAATACCAGCAAATATTTCTTCACCCAATCTTGATGATACTTGGTGGTAGTGATCAGTACACAAATCCCACTTGCCTCACCAAATTTTGTTCTTCTAGGTTGAAGCGTTCGTCTACAGTAGCGGTTTTATATTTAGGTTTCTCTCTGTTCTCTCCTATATAGATAGATGAATTTGGAACTCTAAATCCAACGTGGTTTGCAGTAGCTCTTTGAAACTTGACAAAATAAAGGAGTTCTCAGATTTGTCTCTATGGTTTGTTTCCTCTTCAAGTAGCCCTAGGCACAGACTGTGGAAAAGCACTTTCAATGAGAGAGTTTGCCAAGCTTCTAAGAAATAACGAGTTTCCGAAATACCAGCAAATATTTTTTCACCCAATCTTGATGATAATTGGTGGTAATGATTAGTATACAAATCCCACTTGGCTTACCAAATTTAGTTCTTCTAGGTTGAAGCGTTCGTCTACAGTAGCAGTTTTTATATTTAGGTTTCCCTCTGTTCTCTCCTATATAGATAGATGAATTTAGAACTCTAAATCCAACATGCTTTGTAGTAGCTCCTTGAAACTTGACAAAATAAAGGAGTTCTCAGTTTTGTCTCTATGGTTTGTTTCCTCTTCAAGTAGCCCTAGGCACAGACTGTGGAAAAGCAATTTCATTGAGAGGGGTTGCCAAGCTTCTAAGAAATAACGAGTTTCCGAAATACCAGCAAATATTTTTTCACCCAATCTTGATGATACTTGTTGCTAATGATCAGTACACAAATCCCACTTGGCTCACCAAATTCAGTTCTTCTAGGTTGAAGCGTTCGTGTACAGTAGCAGTTTTCATATTTAGGTTTCCCTCTGTTCTCTCCTATATAGATAGATGAATTTGGAACTCTAAATCCAACATGGTTTGTAGTAGCTCTTTGAAACTGGACAAAATAAAGGAGTTCTCAGTTTTGTCTCTATGGTTTGTTTCCTCTTCAAGTAGCCCTAGGCACAGACTGTGGAAAAACACTTTCATTGAGAGGGGTTGCCAAGCTTCTAAGAAATAACGAGTTTCCGAAATACCAGCAAATATTTTTTCACCCAATCTTGATGATACGTGATGGTAATGAAAAGTACACAAATCCCACTTGGCTCACCAAATTTTGTTTTCCTACGTTGAAGCCTTCGTTTACAGTAGCAGTATTTATTTTCAGGTTTCACTCTGTTCTCTCCTATATAGATAGATGAATTTGGAACTCTAAATCCAACATGGTTTGTAGTAGCTCTTTGAAACTTGGCAAAATAAACGAGTTCTCAATTTTGTCTCTATGGTTTGTTTCCTTTTAAAGTAGCCCTAGGCACAGACTGTGGAAAGCACTTTCATTGAGATGGGTTGTCAAGCTTCTTAGAAATAACGAGTTTCCGAAATACCAGCAAATATTTTTCACACAATCTTGTTGATACTTGGTGGTAATGATCAGTACACAAATCCCACTTGGCTCACCAAATTTTGTTCTTCTAGGTTGAAGCGTTCGTGTACAGTAGCAGTTTTTATATTTAGGTTTCTCTCTGTTCTCTCCTATATAGATAGATGAATTTGGAACTCTAAATCCAACATGCTTTGTAGTAGCTCCTTGAAACTTGACAAAATAAAGGAGTTCTCAGTTTTGTCTCTATGGTTTGTTTCCTCTTCAAGTAGCCCTAGGCACAGACTGTGGAAAAGCACTTTCATTGAGAGGGGTTGCCAAGCTTCTAAGAAATAACGATTTTCCGAAATACCAGCAAATATTTTTTCACCCAATCTTGATGATACTTGTTGCTAATGATCAGTACACAAATCCCACTTGGCTCTCCAAATTTAGTTCTTCCAGGTTGAAGCGTTCGTGTACAGTAGCAGTTTTTATATTTAGGTTTCCCTCTGTTCTCTCCTATATAGATAGATGAATTTGGAACTCTAAATCCAACATGGTTTGTAGTAGCTCTTTGAAACTTGACAAAATAAAGGAGTTCTCAGATTTGTCTCTATGGTTTGTTTCCTCTTAAAGTAGTCCCAGGCACAGACTGTGGAAAGCACTTTCATTGAGATTGGTTGCCAAGCTTCTAAGAAATAACGAGTTGCCGAAATACCAGCAAATATTTCTTCACCCAATCTTGATGATACTTGGTGGTAGTGATCATTACACAAATCCCATTTGCCTCACAAATTTTGTTCTTCTAGGTTGAAGCGTTCGTCTACAGTAGCAGTTTTATATTTAGGTTTCTCTCTGTTCTCTCCTATATAGATAGATGAATTTGGAACTCTAAATCCAACGTGGTTTGCAGTAGCTCTTTGAAACTTGACAAAATAAAGGAGTTCTCAGATTTGTCTCTATGGTTTGTTTCCTCTTCAAGTAGCCCTAGGCACAGACTGTGGAAAAGCACTTTCAATGAGAGAGTTTGAAAAGCTTCTAAGAAATAACGAGTTTCCGAAATACCAGCAAATATTTTTTCACCCAATCTTGATGATACTTGGTGGTAATGATTAGTATACAAATCCCACTTGGCTTACCAAATTTTGTTCTTCTAGGTTGAAGCGTTCGTCTACAGTAGCAGTTTTTATATTTAGGTTTCCCTCTGTTCTCTCCTATATAGATAGATGAATTTAGAACTCTAAATCCAACATGCTTTGTAGTAGCTCCTTGAAACTTGACAAAATAAAGGAGTTCTCAGTTTTGTCTCTATGGTTTGTTTCCTCTTCAAGTAGCCCTAGGCACAGACTGTGGAAAAGCAATTTCATTGAGAGGGGTTGCCAAGCTTCTAAGAAATAACGAGTTTCCGAAATACCAGCAAATATTTTTTCACCCAATCTTGATGATACTTGTTGCTAATGATCAGTACACAAATCCCACTTGGCTCACCAAATTTTGTTCTTCTAGGTTGAAGCGTTCGTGTACAGTAGCAGTTTTTATATTTAGGTTTCCCTCTGTTCTCTCCTATATAGATAGATGAATTTAGAACTCTAAATCCAACGTGGTTTGCAGTAGCTCTTTGAAACTTGACAAAATAAAGGAGTTCTCAGATTTGTCTCTATGGTTTGTTTCCTCTTCAAGTAGCCCTAGGCACAGACTGTGGAAAAGCACTTTCAATGAGAGAGTTTGCCAAGCTTCTAAGAAATAACGAGTTTCCGAAATACCAGCAAATATTTTTTCACCCAATCTTGATGATACTTGGTGGTAATGATTAGTATACAAATCCCACTTGGCTTACCAAATTTTGTTCTTCTAGGTTGAAGCGTTCGTCTGCAGTAGCAGTTTTTATATTTAGGTTTCCCTCTGTTCTCTCCTATATAGATAGATGAATTTAGAACTCTAAATCCAACATGCTTTGTAGTAGCTCCTTGAAACTTGACAAAATAAAGGAGTTCTCAGTTTTGTCTCTATGGTTTGTTTCCTCTTCAAGTAGCCCTAGGCACAGACTGTGGAAAAGCAATTTCATTGAGAGGGGTTGCCAAGCTTCTAAGAAATAACGAGTTTCCGAAATACCAGCAAATATTTTTTCACCCAATCTTGATGATACTTGTTTCTAATGATCAGTACACAAATCCCACTTGGCTCACCAAATTTTGTTCTTCCAGGTTGAGGCGTTCGTGTACAGTAGCAGTTTTTATATTTAGGTTTCCCTCTGTTCTCTCCTATATAGATAGATGAATTTGGAACTCTAAATCCAACATGGTTTGTAGTAGCTCTTTGAAACTTGACAAAATAAAGGAGTTCTCAGTTTTGTCTCTCTGGTTTGTTTCCTCTTCATGTAGCCCTATGAACAGACTGTGGAAAAGCACTTTCATTGAGATGAGTTGCCAAGCTTCTAAGAAATATCGAGTTTCCGAAATACCAGCAAATATTTTGTCACCCAAACTTGATGATACTTGGTGGTAATGATCAGCACACAAATCCCACTTGGCTAACCAATTTTTGTTCATCTAGGATGAAGCATTCGTGTACAGTAGCAGTTTTTATATTTAGGTTTCCCTCTGTTCTCTCCTATATAGATAGATGAATTTGGAACTCTAAATCCAACATGGTTTGCAGTAGCTCTTTGAAACTTGACAAAATAAAGGAGTTCTCAGATTTGTCTCTATGGTTTGTTTCCTCTTAAAGTAGTCCCAGGCACAGACTGTGGAAAGCACTTTCATTGAGATTGGTTGCCAAGCTTCTAAGAAATAACGAGTTGCCGAAATACCAGCAAATATTTCTTCACCCAATCTTGATGATACTTGGTGGTAGTGATCAGTACACAAATCCCACTTGCCTCACCAAATTTTGTTCTTCTAGGTTGAAGCGTTCGTCTACAGTAGCGGTTTTATATTTAGGTTTCTCTCTGTTCTCTCCTATATAGATAGATGAATTTGGAACTCTAAATCCAACGTGGTTTGCAGTAGCTCTTTGAAACTTGACAAAATAAAGGAGTTCTCAGATTTGTCTCTATGGTTTGTTTCCTCTTCAAGTAGCCCTAGGCACAGACTGTGGAAAAGCACTTTCAATGAGAGAGTTTGCCAAGCTTCTAAGAAATAACGAGTTTCCGAAATACCAGCAAATATTTTTTCACCCAATCTTGATGATAATTGGTGGTAATGATTAGTATACAAATCCCACTTGGCTTACCAAATTTAGTTCTTCTAGGTTGAAGCGTTCGTCTACAGTAGCAGTTTTTATATTTAGGTTTCCCTCTGTTCTCTCCTATATAGATAGATGAATTTAGAACTCTAAATCCAACATGCTTTGTAGTAGCTCCTTGAAACTTGACAAAATAAAGGAGTTCTCAGTTTTGTCTCTATGGTTTGTTTCCTCTTCAAGTAGCCCTAGGCACAGACTGTGGAAAAGCAATTTCATTGAGAGGGGTTGCCAAGCTTCTAAGAAATAACGAGTTTCCGAAATACCAGCAAATATTTTTTCACCCAATCTTGATGATACTTGTTGCTAATGATCAGTACACAAATCCCACTTGGCTCACCAAATTCAGTTCTTCTAGGTTGAAGCGTTCGTGTACAGTAGCAGTTTTTATATTTAGGTTTCCCTCTGTTCTCTCCTATATAGATAGATGAATTTGGAACTCTAAATCCAACATGGTTTGTAGTAGCTCTTTGAAACTTGACAAAATAAAGGAGTTCTCAGTTTTGTCTCTATGGTTTGTTTCCTCTTCAAGTAGCCCTAGGCACAGACTGTGGAAAAACACTTTCATTGAGAGGGGTTGCCAAGCTTCTAAGAAATAACGAGTTTCCGAAATACCAGCAAATATTTTTTCACCCAATCTTGATGATACGTGATGGTAATGAAAAGTACACAAATCCCACTTGGCTCACCAAATTTTGTTTTGCTACGTTGAAGCCTTCGTTTACAGTAGCAGTATTTATTTTCAGGTTTCACTCTGTTCTCTCCTATATAGATAGATGAATTTGGAACTCTAAATCCAACATGGTTTGTAGTAGCTCTTTGAAACTTGGCAAAATAAACGAGTTCTCAATTTTGTCTCTATGGTTTGTTTCCTTTTAAAGTAGCCCTAGGCACAGACTGTGGAAAGCACTTTCATTGAGATGGGTTGTCAAGCTTCTTAGAAATAACGAGTTTCCGAAATACCAGCAAATATTTTTTCACCCAATCTTGATGATACTTGTTGCTAATGATCAGTACACAAATCCCACTTGGCTCTCCAAATTTAGTTCTTCCAGGTTGAAGCGTTCGTGTACAGTAGCAGTTTTTATATTTAGGTTTCCCTCTGTTCTCTCCTATATAGATAGATGAATTTGGAACTTTAAATCCAACATGGTTTGTAGTAGCTCTTTGAAACTTGACAAAATAAAGGAGTTCTCAGATTTGTCTCTATGGTTTGTTTCCTCTTAAAGTAGTCCCAGGCACAGACTGTGGAAAGCACTTTCATTGAGATTGGTTGCCAAGCTTCTAAGAAATAACGAGTTGCCGAAATACCAGCAAATATTTCTTCACCCAATCTTGATGATACTTGGTGGTAGTGATCATTACACAAATCCCATTTGCCTCACAAATTTTGTTCTTCTAGGTTGAAGCGTTCGTCTACAGTAGCAGTTTTATATTTAGGTTTCTCTCTGTTCTCTCCTATATAGATAGATGAATTTGGAACTCTAAATCCAACGTGGTTTGCAGTAGCTCTTTGAAACTTGACAAAATAAAGGAGTTCTCAGATTTGTCTCTATGGTTTGTTTCCTCTTCAAGTAGCCCTAGGCACAGACTGTGGAAAAGCACTTTCAATGAGAGAGTTTGAAAAGCTTCTAAGAAATAACGAGTTTCCGAAATACCAGCAAATATTTTTTCACCCAATCTTGATGATACTTGGTGGTAATGATTAGTATACAAATCCCACTTGGCTTACCAAATTTTGTTCTTCTAGGTTGAAGCGTTCGTCTACAGTAGCAGTTTTTATATTTAGGTTTCCCTCTGTTCTCTCCTATATAGATAGATGAATTTAGAACTCTAAATCCAACATGCTTTGTAGTAGCTCCTTGAAACTTGACAAAATAAAGGAGTTCTCAGTTTTGTCTCTATGGTTTGTTTCCTCTTCAAGTAGCCCTAGGCACAGACTGTGGAAAAGCAATTTCATTGAGAGGGGTTGCCAAGCTTCTAAGAAATAACGAGTTTCCGAAATACCAGCAAATATTTTTTCACCCAATCTTGATGATACTTGTTGCTAATGATCAGTACACAAATCCCACTTGGCTCACCAAATTTTGTTCTTCTAGGTTGAAGCGTTCGTGTACAGTAGCAGTTTTTATATTTAGGTTTCCCTCTGTTCTCTCCTATATAGATAGATGAATTTAGAACTCTAAATCCAACGTGGTTTGCAGTAGCTCTTTGAAACTTGACAAAATAAAGGAGTTCTCAGATTTGTCTCTATGGTTTGTTTCCTCTTCAAGTAGCCCTAGGCACAGACTGTGGAAAAGCACTTTCAATGAGAGAGTTTGCCAAGCTTCTAAGAAATAACGAGTTTCCGAAATACCAGCAAATATTTTTTCACCCAATCTTGATGATACTTGGTGGTAATGATTAGTATACAAATCCCACTTGGCTTACCAAATTTTGTTCTTCTAGGTTGAAGCGTTCGTCTGCAGTAGCAGTTTTTATATTTAGGTTTCCCTCTGTTCTCTCCTATATAGATAGATGAATTTAGAACTCTAAATCCAACATGCTTTGTAGTAGCTCCTTGAAACTTGACAAAATAAAGGAGTTCTCAGTTTTGTCTCTATGGTTTGTTTCCTCTTCAAGTAGCCCTAGGCACAGACTGTGGAAAAGCAATTTCATTGAGAGGGGTTGCCAAGCTTCTAAGAAATAACGAGTTTCCGAAATACCAGCAAATATTTTTTCACCCAATCTTGATGATACTTGTTTCTAATGATCAGTACACAAATCCCACTTGGCTCACCAAATTTTGTTCTTCTAGGTTGAAGCGTTCGTGTACAGTAGCAGTTTTTATATTTAGGTTTCCCTCTGTTCTCTCCTATATAGATAGATGAATTTGGAACTCTAAATCCAACATGGTTTGTAGTAGCTCTTTGAAACTTGACAAAATAAAGGAGTTCTCAGTTTTGTCTCTATGGTTTGTTTCCTCTTCAAGTAGCCCTAGGCACAGACTGTGGAAAAACACTTTCATTGAGAGGGGTTGCCAAGCTTCTAAGAAATAACGAGTTTCCGAAATACCAGCAAATATTTTTTCACCCAATCTTGATGATACGTGATGGTAATGAAAAGTACACAAATCCCACTTGGCTCACCAAATTTTGTTTTGCTACGTTGAAGCCTTCGTTTACAGTAGCAGTATTTATTTTCAGGTTTCACTCTGTTCTCTCCTATATAGATAGATGAATTTGGAACTCTAAATCCAACATGGTTTGTAGTAGCTCTTTGAAACTTGGCAAAATAAACGAGTTCTCAATTTTGTCTCTATGGTTTGTTTCCTTTTAAAGTAGCCCTAGGCACAGACTGTGGAAAGCACTTTCATTGAGATGGGTTGTCAAGCTTCTAAGAAATAACGAGTTTCCGAAATACCAGCAAATATTTTTCACACAATCTTGTTGATACTTGGTGGTAATGATCAGTACACAAATCCCACTTGGCTCACCAAATTTTGTTCTTCTAGGTTGAAGCGTTCGTGTACAGTAGCAGTTTTTATATTTAGGTTTCTCTCTGTTCTCTCCTATATAGATAGATGAATTTGGAACTCTAAATCCAACATGCTTTGTAGTAGCTCCTTGAAACTTGACAAAATAAAGGAGTTCTCAGTTTTGTCTCTATGGTTTGTTTCCTCTTCAAGTAGCCCTAGGCACAGAGTGTGGAAAAGCACTTTCATTGAGAGGGGTTGCCAAGCTTCTAAGAAATAACGATTTTCCGAAATACCAGCAAATATTTTTTCACCCAATCTTGATGATACTTGTTGCTAATGATCAGTACACAAATCCCACTTGGCTCTCCAAATTTAGTTCTTCCAGGTTGAAGCGTTCGTGTACAGTAGCAGTTTTTATATTTAGGTTTCCCTCTGTTCTCTCCTATATAGATAGATGAATTTGGAACTCTAAATCCAACATGGTTTGTAGTAGCTCTTTGAAACTTGACAAAATAAAGGAGTTCTCAGTTTTGTCTCTATGGTTTGTTTCCTCTTCAAGTAGCCCTAGGCACAGACTGTGGAAAAGCACTTTCAATGAGAGGGGTTGCCAAGCTTCTAAGAAATAACGAGTTTCCTGAATACCAGCAAATATTTTTTCACCCAATCTTGATGATACGTGTTGGCAATGAAAAGTACACAAATCCCACTTGGCTCACCAAATTTTGTTTTGCTACGTTGAAGCCTTCGTTTACAGTAGCACTTTTTATTTTCAGGTTTCACTCTGTTCTCTCCTATATAGATAGATGAATTTGGAACTCTAAATCCAACATGGTTTGTAGTAGCTCTTTGAAACTTGGCAAAATAAAGGAGTTCTCAGTTTCGTCTCTATGGTTTGTTTCCTTTTAAAGTAGCCCTAGGCACAGACTGTGGAAAGCACTTTCATTGAGATGGGTTGTCAAGCTTCTAAGAAATAACGAGTTTCCGAAATACCAGCAAATATTTTTCACACAATCTTGTTGATACTTGGTGTTAATGATCAGTACACAAATCCCACTTGGCTCACCAAATTTAGTTCTTCTAGGTTGAAGCGTTCGTGTACAGTAGCAGTTTTTATATTTAGGTTTCCCTATGTTCTCTCCTATACAGATAGATGAATTTGGAACTCTAAATCCAACATGGTTTGTAGTAGCTCTTTGAAACTTGACAAAATAAAGGAGTTCTCAGTTTTGTCTCTCTGGTTTGTTTCCTCTTCATGTAGCCCTATGAACAGACTGTGGAAAAGCACTTTCATTGAGATGAGTTGCCAAGCTTCTAAGAAATATCGAGTTTCCGAAATACCAGCAAATATTTTTTCACCCAAACTTGATGATACTTGGTGGTAATGATCAGCACACAAATCCCACTTGGCTAACCAATTTTTGTTCATCTAGGATGAAGCATTCGTGTACAGTAGCAGTTTTTATATTTAGGTTTCCCTCTGTTCTCTCCTATATAGATAGATGAATTTGGAACTCTAAATCCAACATGGTTTGTAGTAGCTCTTTGAAACTTGACAAAATCAAGGAGTTCTCAGTTTTGTCTCTATGGTTTGTTTCCTCTTAAAGTAGTCCTAGGCACAGACTGTGGAAAGCACTTTCATTGAGATTGGTTGCCAAGCTTCTAAGAAATAACGAGATTCCGAAATACCAGAAAATATTTCTTCACCCAATCTTGATGATACTTGGTGGTAGTGATCAGTACACAAATCCCACTTGCCTCACCAAATTTTGTTCTTCTAGGTTGAAGAGTTCGTCTACAGTAGCAGTTTTATATGTAGGTTTCTCTCTGTTCTCTCCTATATAGATAGATGAATTTGGAACTCTAAATCCAACATGGTTTCTAGTAGCTCTTTGAAACTTGACAAAATCAAGGAGTTCTCAGTTTTGTCTCTATGGTTTGTTTCCTCTTAAAGTAGTCCTAGGCACAGACTGTGGAAAGCACTTTCATTGAGATTGGTTGCCAAGCTTCTAAGAAATAACGAGTTTCCGAAATACCAGCAAATATTTTTTCACCCAAACTTGATGATACTTGGTGGTAATGATCAGCACACAAATCCCACTTGGCTAATCAATTTTTGTTCATCTAGGATGAAGCATTCGTGTACAGTAGCAGTTTTTATATTTAGGTTTCCCTCTGTTCTCTCCTATATAGATAGATGAATTTGGAACTCTAAATCCAACTTGGTTTGTAGTAGCTCTTTGAAACTTGACAAAATAAAGGAGTTCTCAGTTTTGTCTCTATGGTTTGTTTCCTCTTCAAGTCGCCCTAGGCACAGACTGTGGAAAAACACTTTCATTGAGAGGGGTTGCCAAGCTTCTAAGAAATAACGAGTTTCCGAAATACCAGCAAATATTTTTCACACAATCTTGTTGATACTTGGTGGTAATGATCAGTACACAAATCCCACTTGGCTCACCAAATTTTGTTCTTCTAGGTTGAAGCGTTCGTGTACAGTAGCAATTTTTATATTTAGGTTTCCCTCTGTTCTCTCCTATATAGATAGATGAATTTGGAACTCTAAATCCAACATGGTTTGTAGTAGCTCCTTGAAACTTGACAAAATAAAGGAGTTCTCAGTTTTGTCACTATGGTTTGTTTCCTCTTCAAGTAGCCCTAGGCACAGACTGTGGAAAAGCACTTTCACTGAGAGGGGTTGCCAAGCTTCTAAGAAATAACGAGTTTCCGAAATACAAGCAAATATTTTTTCACACAATCTTGTTGATACTTGGTGGTAATGATCAGTACACAAATCCCACTTGGCTCACCAAATTTAGTTCTTCCAGGTTGAAGCGTTCGACTATAGTAGCAGTTTTTATATTTAGGTTTCTCTCTGTTCTCTCCTATATAGATAGATGAATTTGGAACTCTAAATCCAACCTGGTTTGTAGTAGCTCTTTGAAACTTGACAAAATAAAGGAGTTCTCAGATTTGTCTCTGTGGTTTGTTTCCTCTTCAAGTAGCCCTAGGCACAGACTGTGGAAAAACACTTTCATTGAGAGGGGTTGCCAAGCTTCTAAGAAATAACGAGTTTCCGAAATACCAGCAAATATTTTTTCACCCAATCTTGATGATACTTCTTGGTAAAGATCAGTACACAAATCCCACTTGGCTCACCAAATTTAGTTCTTCTAGGTTGATGCGTTCATGTACAGTAGCAGTTTTTATATTTAGGTTTCCCTATGTTCTCTCCTATACAGATAGATGAATTTGGAACTCTAAATCCAACATGGTTTGTAGTAGCTCTTTGAAACTTGACAAAATAAAGGAGTTCTCAGTTTTGTCTCTATGGTTTGTTCCCTCTTCAAGTAGCCCTAGGCACAGACTGTGGAAAAGCACTTTCATTGAGAGGGGTTGCCAAGCTTCTAAGAAATAACGAGTTTCCGAAATACCAGCAAATATTTTTTCACCCAATCTTGATGATACTTGTTGCTAATGATCAGTACACAAATCCCACTTGGCTCTCCAAATTTAGTTCTTCCAGGTTGAAGCGTTCGTGTACAGTAGCAGTTTTTATATTTAGGTTTCCCTCTGTTCTCTCCTACATAGATAGATGAATTTGGAACTCTAAATCCAACATGGTTTGTAGTAGCTCTTTGAAACTTGACAAAATAAAGGAGTTCTCAGTTTTGTCTCTATGGTTTGTTTCCTCTTCAAGTAGCCCTAGGCACAGACTGTGGAAAAACACTTTCATTGAGAGGGGTTGCCAAACTTCTAAGAAATAACGATTTTCCGAAATACCAGCAAATATTTTTCACACAATCTTGTTGATACTTGGTGGTAATGATCAGTACACAAATCCACCTTGGCTCACCAAATTTTGTTCTTCTAGGTTGAAGCGTTCGTGTACAGTAGCAGTTTTTATATTTAGGGTTCCCTCTGTTCTCTCCTATATAGATAGATGAATTTGGAACTCTAAATCCAACATGGTTTGTAGTAGCTCCTTGAAACTTGAAAAAATAAAGGAGTTCTCAGTTTTGTCTCTATGGTTTGTTTCCTCTTCAAGTAGCCCTAGGCACAGACTGTGGAAAAGCACTTTCATTGAGAGGGGTTGCCAAGCTTCTAAGAAATAACGAGTTTCCGAAATACCAGCAAATATTTTTTCACACAATCTTCTTGATACTTGGTGGTAATGATCAGTACACAAATCCCACTTGGCTCTCCAAATTTAGTTCTTCCAGGTTGAAGCGTTCGTCTACAGTAGCAGTTTTTATATTTAGGTTTCTCTCTGTTCTCTCCTATACAGATAGATGAATTTGGAACTCTAAATCCAACCTGGTTTGTAGTAGCTCTTTGAAACTTGACAAAATAAAGGAGTTCACAGATTTGTCTCTATGGTTTGTTTCCTCTTCAAGTAGCCCTAGGCACAGACTGTGGAAAAACACTTTCATTGAGAGGGGTTGCCAAGCTTCTAAGAAATAACGAGTTTCCGAAATACCAGCAAATATTTTTTCACCCAATCTTGATGATACTTCTTGGTAATGATCAGTACACAAATCCCACTTGGCTCACCAAATTTAGTTCTTCTAGGTTGAAGCGTTCGTGTACAGTAGCAGTTTTTATATTTAGGTTTCCCTATGTTCTCTCCTATACAGATAGATGATTTTGGAACTCTAAATCCAACATGGTTTGTAGTAGCTCTTTGAAACTTGACAAAATAAAGGAGTTCTCAGTTTCGTCTCTATGGTTTGTTTCCTTTTAAAGTAGCCCTAGGCACAGACTGTGGAAAGCACTTTCATTGAGATGGGTTGTCAAGCTTCTAAGAAATAACGAGTTTCCGAAATACCAGCAAATATTTTTCACACAATCTTGTTGATACTTGGTGTTAATGATCAGTACACAAATCCCACTTGGCTCACCAAATTTAGTTCTTCTAGGTTGAAGCGTTCGTGTACAGTAGCAGTTTTTATATTTAGGTTTCCCTATGTTCTCTCCTATACAGATAGATGAATTTGGAACTCTAAATCCAACATGGTTTGTAGTAGCTCTTTGAAACTTGACAAAATAAAGGGGTTCTCAGATTTGTCTCTATGGTTTGTTTCCTCTTCATGTAGAGCTAGGCACAGACTGTGGAAAAACACTTTCATTGAGATGAGTTGTCAAGCTTCTAAGAAATAACGAGTTTCCGAAATACCAGCAAATATTTTTTCACCCAAACTTGATGATACTTGGTGGTAATGATCAGTACACAAATCCCACTTGGCTCACCAAATTTAGTTCTTCTAGGTTGAAGCGTTCGTGTACAGTAGCAGTTTTTATATTTAGGTTTCCCTATGTTCTCTCCTATACAGATAGATGAATTTGGAACTCTAAATCCAACATGGTTTGTAGTAGCTCTTTGAAACTTGACAAAATAAAGGAGTTCTCTGTTTTGTCTCTATGGTTTGTTTCCTCTTAAAGTAGTCCCAGGCACAGACTGTGGAAAGCACTTTCATTGAGATTGGTTGCCAAGCTTGTAAGAAATAACGAGTTGCCGAAATACCAGCAAATATTTCTTCACCCAATCTTGATGATACTTGGTGGTAGTGATCAGTACACAAATCCCATTTGCCTCACCAAATTTTGTTCTTCTAGGTTGAAGCGTTCGTCTACAGTAGCAGTTTTATATTTAGGTTTCTCTCTGTTCTCTCCTATATAGATAGATGAATTTGGAACTCTAAATCCAACGTGGTTTGCAGTAGCTCTTTGAAACTTGACAAAATAAAGGAGTTCTCAGATTTGTCTCTATGGTTTGTTTCCTCTTAAAGTAGTCCCAGGCACAGACTGTGGAAAGCACTTTCATTGAGATTGGTTGCCAAGCTTCTAAGAAATAACGAGTTGCCGAAATACCAGCAAATATTTCTTCACCCAATCTTGATGATACTTGGTGGTAGTGATCAGTACACAAATCCCATTTGCCTCACCAAATTTTGTTCTTCTAGGTTGAAGCGTTCGTCTACAGTAGCAGTTTTATATTTAGGTTTCTCTCTGTTCTCTCCTATATAGATAGATGAATTTGGAACTCTAAATCCAACATGCTTTGTAGTAGCTCCTTGAAACTTGACAAAATAAAGGAGTTCTCAGTTTTGTCTCTATGGTTTGTTTCCTCTTCAAGTAGCCCTAGGCACAGACTGTGGGAAAGCACTTTCATTGAGAGGGGTTTCCAAGCTTCTAAGAAATAACGAGTTTCCGAAATACCAGCAAATATTTTTTCACCCAATCTTGATGATACTTGTTGCTAATGATCAGTACACAAATCCCACTTGGCTCTCCAAATTTAGTTCTTCCAGGTTGAAGCGTTCGTGTACAGTAGCAGTTTTTATATTTAGGTTTCCCTCTGTTCTCTCCTATATAGATAGATGAATTTGGAACTCTAAATCCAACATGGTTTGTAGTAGCTCTTTGAAACTTGAGAAAATAAAGGAGTTCTCAGTTTTGTCTCTATGGTTTGTTTCCTCTTCAAGTAGCCCTAGGCACAGAGTGTGGAAAAACACTTTCATTGAGAGGGGTTGCCAAGCTTCTAAGAAATAACGAGTTTCCTGAATACCAGCAAATATTTTTTCACCCAATCTTGATGATACGTGTTGGTAATGAAAAGTACACAAATCCCACTTGGCTCACCAAATTTTGTTTTGCTACGTTGAAGCCTTCGTTTACAGTAGCAGTTTTTATTTTCAGGTTTCACTCTGTTCTCTCCTATATAGGTAGATGAATTTGGAACTCTAAATCCAACATGGTTTGTAGTAGCTCTTTGAAACTTGGCAAAATAAAGGAGTTCTCAGTTTCGTCTCTATGGTTTGTTTCCTTTTAAAGTAGCCCTAGGCACAGACTGTGGAAAGCACTTTCATTGAGATGGGTTGTCAAGCTTCTAAGAAATAACGAGTTTCCGAAATACCAGCAAATATTTTTCACACAATCTTGTTGATACTTGGTGGTAATGATCAGTACACAAATCCCACTTGGCTCACCAAATTTAGTTCTTCTAAGTTGAAGCGTTCGTGTACAGTAGCAGTTTTTATATTTAGGTTTCCCTATGTTCTCTCCTATACAGATAGATGAATTTGGAACTCTAAATCCAACATGGTTTGTAGTAGCTCTTTGAAACTTGACAAAATAAAGTGGTTCTCAGATTTGTCTCTATGGTTTGTTTCCTCTTCAAGTAGCCCTAGGCACAGACTGTGGAAAAACACTTTCATTGAGAGGGGTTGCCAAGCTTCTAAGAAATAACGAGTTTCCGAAATACCAGCAAATATTTTTTCACCCAATTTTGATGATACTTGGTGGTAATGATCAGTACACAAATCCCACTTGGCTCACCAAATTTAGTTCTTCTAGGTTGAAGCGTTCGTGTACAGTAGCAGTTTTTATATTTGGGTTTCCCTATGTTCTCTCCTATACAGATAGATGAATTTGGAACTCTAAATCCAACATGGTTTGTAGTAGCTCTTTGAAACTTGACAAAATAAAGGAGTTCTCAGTTTTGTCTCTCTGGTTTGTTTCCTCTTCATGTAGCCCTATGAACAGACTGTGGAAAAGCACTTTCATTGAGATGAGTTGCCAAGCTTCTAAGAAATATCGAGTTTCCGAAATACCAGCAAATATTTTTTCACCCAAACTTGATGATACTTGGTGGTAATGATCAGCACACAAATCCCACTTGGCTAACCAATTTTTGTTCATCTAGGATGAAGCATTCGTGTACAGTAGCAGTTTTTATATTTAGGTTTCCCTCTGTTCTCTCCTATATAGATAGATGAATTTGGAACTCTAAATCCAACATGGTTTGTAGTAGCTCTTTGAAACGTGACAAAATAAAGGAGTTCTCAGTTTTGTCTCTATGGTTTGTTTCCTCTTAAAGTAGTCCTAGGCACAGACTGTGGAAAGCACTTTCATTGAGATTGGTTGCCAAGCTTCTAAGAAATAACGAGATTCCGAAATACCAGCAAATATTTCTTCACCCAATCTTGATGATACTTGGTGGTAGTGATCAGTACACAAATCCCACTTGCCTCACCAAATTTTGTTCTTCTAGGTTGAAGAGTTCGTCTACAGTAGCAGTTTTATATGTAGGTTTCTCTCTGTTCTCTCCTATATAGATAGATGAATTTGGAACTCTAAATCCAACGTGGTTTGCAGTAGCTCTTTGAAACTTGACAAAATAAAGGAGTTCTCAGATTTGTCTCTATGGTTTGTTTCCTCTTCAAGTAGCCCTAGGCACAGACTGTGGAAAAGCACTTTCAATGAGAGAGTTTGAAAAGCTTCTAAGAAATAACGAGTTTCCGAAATACCAGCAAATATTTTTTCACCCAATCTTGATGATACTTGGTGGTAATGATTAGTATACAAATCCCACTTGGCTTACCAAATTTTGTTCTTCTAGGTTGAAGCGTTCGTCTACAGTAGCAGTTTTTATATTTAGGTTTCCCTCTGTTCTCTCCTATATAGATAGATGAATTTAGAACTCTAAATCCAACATGCTTTGTAGTAGCTCCTTGAAACTTGACAAAATAAAGGAGTTCTCAGTTTTGTCTCTATGGTTTGTTTCCTCTTCAAGTAGCCCTAGGCACAGACTGTGGAAAAGCAATTTCATTGAGAGGGGTTGCCAAGCTTCTAAGAAATAACGAGTTTCCGAAATACCAGCAAATATTTTTTCACCCAATCTTGATGATACTTGTTACTAATGAGCAGTACACAAATCCCACTTGGCTCACCAAATTTTGTTCTTCTAGGTTGAAGCGTTCGTGTACAGTAGCAGTTTTTATATTTAGGTTTCCCTCTGTTCTCTCCTATATAGATAGATGAATTTAGAACTCTAAATCCAACGTGGTTTGCAGTAGCTCTTTGAAACTTGACAAAATAAAGGAGTTCTCAGATTTGTCTCTATGGTTTGTTTCCTCTTCAAGTAGCCCTAGGCACAGACTGTGGAAAAGCACTTTCAATGAGAGAGTTTGCCAAGCTTCTAAGAAATAACGAGTTTCCGAAATACCAGCAAATATTTTTTCACCCAATCTTGATGATACTTGGTGGTAATGATTAGTATACAAATCCCACTTGGCTTACCAAATTTTGTTCTTCTAGGTTGAAGCGTTCGTCTGCAGTAGCAGTTTTTATATTTAGGTTTCCCTCTGTTCTCTCCTATATAGATAGATGAATTTAGAACTCTAAATCCAACATGCTTTGTAGTAGCTCCTTGAAACTTGACAAAATAAAGGAGTTCTCAGTTTTGTCTCTATGGTTTGTTTCCTCTTCAAGTAGCCCTAGGCACAGACTGTGGAAAAGCAATTTCATTGAGAGGGGTTGCCAAGCTTCTAAGAAATAACGAGTTTCCGAAATACCAGCAAATATTTTTTCACCCAATCTTGATGATACTTGTTTCTAATGATCAGTACACAAATCCCACTTGGCTCACCAAATTTTGTTCTTCTAGGTTGAAGCGTTCGTGTACAGTAGCAGTTTTTATATTTAGGTTTCCCTCTGTTCTCTCCTATATAGATAGATGAATTTGGAACTCTAAATCCAACATGGTTTGTAGTAGCTCTTTGAAACTTGACAAAATAAAGGAGTTCTCAGTTTTGTCTCTATGGTTTGTTTCCTCTTCAAGTAGCCCTAGGCACAGACTGTGGAAAAACACATTCATTGAGAGGGGTTGCCAAGCTTCTAAGAAATAACGAGTTTCCGAAATACCAGCAAATATTTTTTCACCCAATCTTGATGATACGTGATGGTAATGAAAAGTACACAAATTTCCCACTTGGCTCACCAAATTTTGTTTTGCTACGTTGAAGCCTTCGTTTACAGTAGCAGTATTTATTTTCAGGTTTCACTCTGTTCTCTCCTATATAGATAGATGAATTTGGAACTCTAAATCCAACATGGTTTGTAGTAGCTCTTTGAAACTTGGCAAAATAAACGAGTTCTCAATTTTGTCTCTATGGTTTGTTTCCTTTTAAAGTAGCCCTAGGCACAGACTGTGGAAAGCACTTTCATTGAGATGGGTTGTCAAGCTTCTAAGAAATAACGAGTTTCCGAAATACCAGCAAATATTTTTCACACAATCTTGTTGATACTTGGTGGTAATGATCAGTACACAAATCCCACTTGGCTCACCAAATTTTGTTCTTCTAGGTTGAAGCGTTCGTGTACAGTAGCAGTTTTTATATTTAGGTTTCTCTCTGTTCTCTCCTATATAGATAGATGAATTTGGAACTCTAAATCCAACATGCTTTGTAGTAGCTCCTTGAAACTTGACAAAATAAAGGAGTTCTCAGTTTTGTCTCTATGGTTTGTTTCCTCTTCAAGTAGCCCTAGGCACAGACTGTGGAAAAGCAATTTCATTGAGAGGGGTTGCCAAGCTTCTAAGAAATAACGAGTTTCCGAAATACCAGCAAATATTTTTTCACCCAATCTTGATGATACTTGTTGCTAATGATCAGTACACAAATCCCACTTGGCTCTCCAAATTTAGTTCTTCCAGGTTGAAGCGTTCGTGTACAGTAGCAGTTTTTATATTTAGGTTTCCCTCTGTTCTCTCCTATATAGATAGATGAATTTGGAACTCTAAATCCAACATGGTTTGTAGTAGCTCTTTGAAACTTGACAAAATAAAGGAGTTCTCAGTTTTGTCTCTATGGTTTGTTTCCTCTTCAAGTAGCCCTAGGCACAGACTGTGGAAAAACACTTTCATTGAGAGGGGTTGCCAAGCTTCTAAGAAATAACGAGTTTCCTGAATACCAGCAAATATTTTTTCACCCAATCTTGATGATACGTGATGGTAATGAAAAGTACACAAATCCCACTTGGCTCACCAAATTTTGTTTTGCTACGTTGAAGCCTTCGTTTACAGTAGCAGTTTTTATTTTCAGGTTTCACTCTGTTCTCTCCTATATAGATAGATGAATTTGGAACTCTAAATCCAACATGGTTTGTAGTAGCTCTTTGAAACTTGGCAAAATAAAGGAGTTCTCAGTTTCGTCTCTATGGTTTGTTTCCTTTTAAAGTAGCCCTAGGCACAGACTGTGGAAAGCACTTTCATTGAGATGGGATGTCAAGCTTCTAAGAAATAACGAGTTTCCGAAATACCAGCAAATATTTTTCACACAATCTTGTTGATACTTGGTGTTAATGATCAGTACACAAATCCGACTTGGCTCACCAAATTTAGTTCTTCTAGGTTGAAGCGTTCGTGTACAGTAGCAGTTTTTATATTTAGGTTTCCCTATGTTCTCTCCTATACAGATAGATGAATTTGGAACTCTAAATCCAACATGGTTTGTAGTAGCTCTTTGAAACTTGACAAAATAAAGGAGTTCTCAGTTTTGTCTCTCTGGTTTGTTTCCTCTTCATGTAGCCCTATGAACAGACTGTGGAAAAGCACTTTCATTGAGATGAGTTGCCAAGCTTCTAAGAAATATCGAGTTTCCGAAATACCAGCAAATATTTTTTCACCCAAACTTGATGATACTTGGTGGTAATGATCAGCACACAAATCCCACTTGGCTAACCAATTTTTGTTCATCTAGGATGAAGCATTCGTGTACAGTAGCAGTTTTTATATTTAGGTTTCCCTCTGTTCTCTCCTATATAGATAGATGAATTTGGAACTCTAAATCCAACATGGTTTGTAGTAGCTCTTTGAAACTTGACAAAATAAAGGAGTTCTCAGTTTTGTCTCTATGGTTTGTTTCCTCTTAAAGTAGTCCTAGGCACAGACTGTGGAAAGCACTTTCATTGAGATTGGTTGCCAAGCTTCTAAGAAATAACGAGATTCCGAAATACCAGCAAATATTTCTTCACCCAATCTTGATGATACTTGGTGGTAGTGATCAGTACACAAATCCCACTTGCCTCACCAAATTTTGTTCTTCTAGGTTGAAGAGTTCGTCTACAGTAGCAGTTTTATATGTAGGTTTCTCTCTGTTCTCTCCTATATAGATAGATGAATTTGGAACTCTAAATCCAACGTGGTTTGCAGTAGATCTTTGAAACTTGACAAAATAAAGGAGTTCTCAGATTTGTCTCTATGGTTTGTTTCCTCTTCAAGTAGCCCTAGGCACAGACTGTGGAAAAGCACTTTCAATGAGAGAGTTTGCCAAGCTTCTAAGAAATAACGAGTTTCCGAAATACCAGCAAATATTTTTTCACCCAATCTTGATGATACTTGGTGGTAATGATTAGTATACAAATCCCACTTGGCTTACCAAATTTTGTTCTTCTAGGTTGAAGCGTTCGTCTACACTAGCAGTTTTTATATTTAGGTTACCCTCTGTTCTCTCCTATATAGATAGATGAATTTAGAACTCTAAATCCAACATGCTTTGTAGTAGCTCCTTGAAACTTGACAAAATAAAGGAGTACTCAGTTTTGTCTCTATGGTTTGTTTCCTCTTCAAGTAGCCCTAGGCACAGACTGTGGAAAAGCAATTTCATTGAGAGGGGTTGCCAAGCTTCTAAAAAATAACGAGTTTCCGAAATACCAGCAAATATTTTTTCACCCAATCTTGATGATACTTGTTGCTAATGATCAGTACACAAATCCCACTTGGCTCACCAAATTTTGTTCTTCTAGGTTGAAGCGTTCGTGTACAGTAGCAGTTTTTATATTTAGGTTTCCCTCTGTTCTCTCCTATATAGATAGATGAATTTGGAACTCTAAATCCAACATGGTTTGTAGTAGCTCTTTGAAACTTGACAAAATAAAGGAGTTCTCAGTTTTGTCTCTATGGTTTGTTTCCTCTTCAAGTAGCCCTAGGCACAGACTGTGGAAAAACACTTTCATTGAGAGGGGTTGCCAAGCTTCTAAGAAATAACGAGTTTCCGAAATACCAGCAAATATTTTTTCACCCAATCTTGATGATACGTGATGGTAATGAAAAGTACACAAATCCCACTTGGCTCACCAAATTTTGTTTTGCTACCTTGAAGCCTTCGTTTACAGTAGCAGTTTTTATTTTCAGGTTTCACTCTGTTCTCTCCTATATAGATAGATGAATTTGGAACTCTAAATCCAACATGGTTTGTAGTAGCTCTTTGAAACTTGGCAAAATAAAGGAGTTCTCAGTTTCGTCTCTATGGTTTGTTTCCTTTTAAAGTAGCCCTAGGCACAGACTGTGGAAAGCACTTTCATTGAGATGGGTTGTCAAGCTTCTAAGAAATAACGAGTTTCCGAAATACCAGCAAATATTTTTCACACAATCTTGTTGATACTTGGTGGTAATGATCAGTACACAAATCCCACTTGGCTCACCAAATTTAGTTCTTCTAGGTTGAAGCGTTCGTGTACAGTAGCAGTTTTTATATTTAGGTTTCCCTATGTTCTCTCCTATACAGATAGATTAATTTGGAACTCTAAATCCAACATGGTTTGTAGTAGCTCTTTGAAACTTGACAAAATAAAGGGGTTCTCAGATTTGTCTCTATGGTTTGTTTCCTCTTCATGTAGAGCTAGGCACAGACTGTGGAAAAACACTTTCATTGAGATGAGTTGCCAAGCTTCTAAGAAATATCGAGTTTCCGAAATACCAGCAAATATTTTTTCACCCAAACTTGATGATACTTGGTGGTAATGATCAGCACACAAATCCCACTTGGCTAACCAATTTTTGTTCATCTAGGATGAAGCATTCGTGTACAGTAGCAGTTTTTATATTTAGGTTTCCCTCTGTTCTCTCCTATATAGATAGATGAATTTGGAACTCTAAATCCAACATGGTTTGTAGTAGCTCTTTGAAACTTGACAAAATAAAGGAGTTCTCAGTTTTGTCTCTATGGTTTGTTTCCTCTTAAAGTAGTCCTAGGCACAGACTGTGGAAAGCACTTTCATTGAGATTGGTTGCCAAGCTTCTAAGAAATAACGAGATTCCGAAATACCAGCAAATATTTCTTCACCCAATCTTGATGATACTTGGTGGTAGTGATCAGTACACAAATCCCACTTGCCTCACCAAATTTTGTTCTTCTAGGTTGAAGAGTTCGTCTACAGTAGCAGTTTTATATTTAGGTTTCTCTCTGTTCTCTCCTATATAGATAGATGAATTTGGAACTCTAAATCCAACGTGGTTTGCAGTAGCTCTTTGAAACTTGACAAAATAAAGGAGTTCTCAGATTTGTCTCTATGGTTTGTTTCCTCTTCAAGTAGCCCTAGGCACAGACTGTGGAAAAGCACTTTAAATGAGAGAGTTTGCCAAGCTTCTAAGAAATAACGAGTTTCCGAAATACCAGCAAATATTTTTTCACCCAATCTTGATGATACTTGGTGGTAATGATTAGTATACAAATCCCACTTGGCTTACCAAATTTTGTTCTTCTAGGTTGAAGCGTTCGTCTACACTAGCAGTTTTTATATTTAGGTTTCCCTCTGTTCTCTCCTATATAGATAGATGAATTTAGAACTCTAAATCCAACATGATTTGTAGTAGCTCCTTGAAACTTGACAAAATAAAGGAGTTCTCAGTTTTGTCTCTATGGTTTGTTTCCTCTTCAAGTAGCCCTAGGCACAGACTGTGGAAAAGCAATTTCATTGAGAGGGGTTGCCAAGCTTCTAAGAAATAACGAGTTTCCGAAATACCAGCAAATATTTTTTCACCCAATCTTGATGATACTTGTTGCTAATGATCGGTACACAAATCCCACTTGGCTCACCAAATTTTGTTCTTCTAGGTTGAAGCGTTCGTGTACAGTAGCAGTTTTTATATTTAGGTTTCCCTCTGTTCTCTCCTATATAGATAGATGAATTTGGAACTCTAAATCCAACATGGTTTGTAGTAGCTCTTTGAAACTTGACAAAATAAAGGAGTTCTCAGTTTTGTCTCTATGGTTTGTTTCCTCTTCAAGTAGCCCTAGGCACAGACTGTGGAAAAACACTTTCATTGAGAGGGGTTGCCAAGCTTCTAAGAAATAACGAGTTTCCGAAATACCAGCAAGTATTTTTTCACCCAATCTTGATGATACGTGATGGTAATGAAAAGTACACAAATCCCACTTGGCTCACCAAATTTTGTTTTGCTACGTTGAAGCCTTCGTTTACAGTAGCAGTATTTATTTTCAGGTTTCACTCTGTTCTCTCCTATATAGATAGATGAATTTGGAACTCTAAATCCAACATGGTTTGTAGTAGCTCTTTGAAACTTGGCAAAATAAACGAGTTCTCAATTTTGTCTCTATGGTTTGTTTCCTTTTAAAGTAGCCCTAGGCACAGACTGTGGAAAGCACTTTCATTGAGATTGGTTGCCAAGCTTCTAAGAAATAATGAGTTGCCGAAATACCAGCAAATATTTCTTCACCCAATCTTGATGATACTTGGTGGTAGTGATCAGTACACAAATCCCATTTGCCTCACCAAATTTTGTTCTTCTAGGTTGAAGTGTTCGTCTACAGTAGCAGTTTTATATTTAGGTTTCTCTCTGTTCTCTCCTATATAGACAGATGAATTTGGAACTCTAAATCCAACATGCTTTGTAGTAGCTCCTTGAAACTTGACAAAATAAAGGAGTTCTCAGTTTTGTCTCTATGGTTTGTTTCCTCTTCAAGTAGCCCTAGGCACAGACTGTGGAAAAGCACTTTCATTGAGAGGGGTTGCCAAGCTTCTAAGAAATAACGAGTTTCCGAAATACCAGCAAATATTTTTTCACCCAATCTTGATGATACTTGTTGCTAATGATCAGTACACAAATCCCACTTGGCTCTCCAAATTTAGTTCTTCCAGGTTGAAGCGTTCGTGTACAGTAGCAGTTTTTATATTTAGGTTTCCCTCTGTTCTCTCCTATATAGATAGATGAATTTGGAACTCTAAATCCAACATGGTTTGTAGTAGCTCTTTGAAACTTGAGAAAATAAAGGAGTTCTCAGTTTTGTCTCTATGGTTTGTTTCCTCTTCAAGTAGCCCTAGGCACAGACTGTGGAAAAACACTTTCATTGAGAGGGGTTGCCAAGCTTCTAAGAAATAACGAGTTTCCTGAATACCAGCAAATATTTTTTCACCCAATCTTGATGATACGTGTTGGTAATGAAAAGTACACAAATCCCACTTGGCTCACCAAATTTTGTTTTGCTACGTTGAAGCCTTCGTTTACAGTAGCACTTTTTATTTTCAGGTTTCACTCTGTTCTCTCCTATATAGATAGATGAATTTGGAACTCTAAATCCAACATGGTTTGTAGTAGCTCTTTGAAACTTGGCAAAATAAAGGAGTTCTCAGTTTCGTCTCTATGGTTTGTTTCCTTTTAAAGTAGCCCTAGGCACAGACTGTGGAAAGCACTTTCATTGAGATGGGTTGTCAAGCTTCTAAGAAATAACGAGTTTCCGAAATACCAGCAAATATTTTTCACACAATCTTGTTGATACTTGGTGGTAATGATCAGTACACAAATCCCACTTGGCTCACCAAATTTAGTTCTTCTAGGTTGAAGCGTTCGTGTACAGTAGCAGTTTTTATATTTAGGTTTCCCTATGTTCTCTCCTATACAGATAGATGAATTTGGAACTCTAAATCCAACATGGTTTGTAGTAGCTCTTTGAAACTTGACAAAATAAAGGAGTTCTCAGTTTTGTCTCTCTGGTTTGTTTCCTCTTCATGTAGCCCTATGAACAGACTGTGGAAAAGCACTTTCATTGAGATGAGTTGCCAAGCTTCTAAGAAATATCGAGTTTCCGAAATACCAGCAAATATTTTTTCACCCAAACTTGATGATACTTGGTGGTAATGATCAGCACACAAATCCCACTTGGCTAACCAATTTTTGTTCATCTAGGATGAAGCATTCGTGTACAGTAGCAGTTTTTATATTTAGGTTTCCCTCTGTTCTCTCCTATATAGATAGATGAATTTGGAACTCTAAATCCAACATGGTTTGTAGTAGCTCTTTGAAACTTGACAAAATAAAGGAGTTCTCAGTTTTGTCTCTATGGTTTGTTTCCTCTTAAAGTAGTCCTAGGCACAGACTGTGGAAAGCACTTTCATTGAGATTGGTTGCCAAGCTTCTAAGAAATAACGAGATTCCGAAATACCAGCAAATATTTCTTCACCCAATCTTGATGATACTTGGTGGTAGTGATCAGTACACAAATCCCACTTGCCTCACCAAATTTTGTTCTTCTAGGTTGAAGAGTTCGTCTACAGTAGCAGTTTTATATTTAGGTTTCTCTCTGTTCTCTCCTATATAGATAGATGAATTTGGAACTCTAAATCCAACGTGGTTTGCAGTAGCTCTTTGAAACTTGACAAAATAAAGGAGTTCTCAGATTTGTCTCTATGGTTTGTTTCCTCTTCAAGTAGCCCTAGGCACAGACTGTGGAAAAGCACTTTAAATGAGAGAGTTTGCCAAGCTTCTAAGAAATAACGAGTTTCCGAAATACCAGCAAATATTTTTTCACCCAATCTTGATGATACTTGGTGGTAATGATTAGTATACAAATCCCACTTGGCTTACCAAATTTTGTTCTTCTAGGTTGAAGCGTTCGTCTACACTAGCAGTTTTTATATTTAGGTTTCCCTCTGTTCTCTCCTATATAGATAGATGAATTTAGAACTCTAAATCCAACATGCTTTGTAGTAGCTCCTTGAAACTTGACAAAATAAAGGAGTTCTCAGTTTTGTCTCTATGGTTTGTTTCCTCTTCAAGTAGCCCTAGGCACAGACTGTGGAAAAGCAATTTCATTGAGAGGGGTTGCCAAGCTTCTAAGAAATAACGAGTTTCCGAAATACCAGCAAATATTTTTTCACCCAATCTTGGTGATACTTGTTGCTGATGATCAGTACACAAATCCCACTTGGCTCACCAAATTTTGTTCTTCTAGGTTGAAGCGTTCGTGTACAGTAGCAGTTTTTATATTTAGGTTTCCCTCTGTTCTCTCCTATATAGATAGATGAATTTGGAACTCTAAATCCAACATGGTTTGTAGTAGCTCTTTGAAACTTGACAAAATAAAGGAGTTCTCAGTTTTGTCTCTATGGTTTGTTTCCTCTTCAAGTAGCCCTAGGCACAGACTGTGGAAAAACACTTTCATTGAGAGGGGTTGCCAAGCTTCTAAGAAATAACGAGTTTCCGAAATACCAGCAAATATTTTTTCACCCAATCTTGATGATACGTGATGGTAATGAAAAGTACACAAATCCCACTTGGCTCACCAAATTTTGTTTTGCTACGTTGAAGCCTTCGTTTACAGTAGCAGTATTTATTTTCAGGTTTCACTCTGTTCTCTCCTATATAGATAGATGAATTTGGAACTCTAAATCCAACATGCTTTGTAGTAGCTCTTTGAAACTTGGCAAAATAAACGAGTTCTCAATTTTGTCTCTATGGTTTGTTTCCTTTTAAAGTAGCCCTAGGCACAGACTGTGGAAAGCACTTTCATTGAGATGGGTTGTCAAGCTTCTAAGAAATAACGAGTTTCCGAAATACCAGCAAATATTTTTCACACAATCTTGTTGATACTTGGTGGTAATGATCAGTACACAAATCCCACTTGGCTCACCAAATTTTGTTCTTCTAGGTTGAAGCGTTCGTGTACAGTAGCAGTTTTTATATTTAGGTTTCTCTCTGTTCTCTCCTATATAGATAGATGAATTTGGAACTCTAAATCCAACATGCTTTGTAGTAGCTCCTTGAAACTTGACAAAATAAAGGAGTTCTCAGTTTTGTCTCTATGGTTTGTTTCCTCTTCAAGTAGCCCTAGGCACAGACTGTGGAAAAGCACTTTCATTGAGAGGGGTTGCCAAGCTTCTAAGAAATAACGAGTTTCCGAAATACCAGCAAATATTTTTTCACCCAATCTTGATGATACTTGTTGCTAATGATCAGTACACAAATCCCACTTGGCTCTCCAAATTTAGTTCTTCCAGGTTGAAGCGTTCGTGTACAGTAGCAGTTTTTATATTTAGGTTTCCCTTTGTTCTCTCCTATATAGATAGATGAATTTGGAACTCTAAATCCAACATGGTTTGTAGTAGCTCTTTGAAACTTGACAAAATAAAGGAGTTCTCAGTTTTGTCTCTATGGTTTGTTTCCTCTTCAAGTAGCCCTAGGCACAGACTGTGGAAAAACATTTTCATTGAGAGGGGTTGCCAAGCTTCTAAGAAATAACGAGTTTCCTGAATACCAGCAAATATTTTTTCACCCAATCTTGATGATACGTGATGGTAATGAAAAGTACACAAATCCCACTTGGCTCACCAAATTTTGTTTTACTACGTTGAAGCCTTCGTTTACAGTAGCAGTTTTTATGTTCAGGTTTCACTCTGTTCTCTCCTATATAGATAGATGAATTTGGAACTCTAAATCCAACATGGTTTGTAGTAGCTCTTTGAAACTTGGCAAAATAAAGGAGTTCTCAGTTTCGTCTCTATGGTTTGTTTCCTTTTAAAGTAGCCCTAGGCACAGACTGTGGAAAGCACTTTCATTGAGATGGGTTGTCAAGCTTCTAAGAAATAACGATTTTCCGAAATACCAGCAAATATTTTTCACACAATCTTGTTGATACTTGGTGGTAATGATCAGTACACAAATCCCACTTGGCTCACCAAATTTAATTCTTCTAGGTTGAAGCGTTCGTGTACAGTAGCAGTTTTTATATTTAGGTTTCCCTATGTTCTCTCCTATACAGATAGATGAATTTGGAACTCTAAATCCAACATGGTTTGTAGTAGCTCTTTGAAACTTGACAAAATAAAGGGGTTCTCAGATTTGTCTCTATGGTTTGTTTCCTCTTCAAGTAGCCCTAGGCACAGACTGTGGAAAAACACTTTCATTGAGAGGGGTTGCCAAGCTTCTAAGAAATAACGAGTTTCCGAAATACCAGCAAATGTTTTTTCACCCAATCTTGATGATTCTTGGTGGTAATGATCAGTACACAAATCCCACTTGGCTCACCAAATTTAGTTCTTCTAGGTTGAAGCGTTCGTGTACAGTAGCAGTTTTTATATTTAGGTTTCCCTATGTTCTCTCCTATACAGATAGATGAATTTGGAACTCTAAATCCAACATGGTTTGTAGTAGCTCTTTGAAACTTGACAAAATAAAGGAGTTCTCAGTTTTGTCTCTCTGGTTTGTTTCCTCTTCATGTAGCCCTATGAACAGACTGTGGAAAAGCACTTTCATTGAGATGAGTTGCCAAGCTTCTAAGAAATATCGAGTTTCCGAAATACCAGCAAATATTTTTTCACCCAAACTTGATGATACTTGGTGGTAATGATCAGCACACAAATCCCACTTGGCTAACCAATTTTTGTTCATCTAGGATGAAGCATTCGTGTACAGTAGCAGTTTTTATATTTAGGTTTCCCTCTGTTCTCTCCTATATAGATAGATGAATTTGGAACTCTAAATCCAACATGGTTTGTAGTAGCTCTTTGAAACTTGACAAAATAAACGAGTTCTCAGTTTTGTCTCTATGGTTTATTTCCTCTTAAAGTAGTCCTAGGCACAGACTGTGGAAAGCACTTTCATTGAGATTGGTTGCCAAGCTTCTAAGAAATAACGAGATTCCGAAATACCAGCAAATATTTCTTCACCCAATCTTGATGATACTTGGTGGTAGTGATCAGTACACAAATCCCACTTGGCTCACCAAATTTTGTTCTTCTAGGTTGAAGCGTTCGTCTACAGTAGCAGTTTTTATATTTAGGTTTCCCTCTGTTCTCTCCTATATAGATAGATGAATTTAGAACTCTAAATCCAACATGCTTTGTAGTAGCTCTTTGAAACTTGACAAAATAAAGGAGTTCTCAGTTTTATCTCTATGGTTTGTTTCCTCTTCAAGTAGCCCTAGGCACAGACTGTGGAAAAGCAATTTCATTGAGAGGGGTTGCCAAGCTTCTAAGAAATAACGAGTTTCCGAAATACCAGCAAATATTTTTTCACCCAAGCTTGATGATACTTGTTGCTAATGATCAGTACACAAATCCCACTTGGCTCACCAAATTTTGTTCTTCTAGGTTGAAGCGTTCGTGTACAGTAGCAGTTTTTATATTTAGGTTTCCCTCTGTTCTCTCCTATATAGATAGATGAATTTGGAACTCTAAATCCAACATGGTTTGTAGTAGCTCTTTGAAACTTGACAAAATAAAAGAGTTCTCAGTTTTGTCTCTATGGTTTGTTTCCTCTTCAAGTAGCCCTAGGCACAGACTGTGGAAAAACACTTTCATTGAGAGGGGTTGCCAAGCTTCTAAGAAATAACGAGTTTCCGAAATACCAGCAAATATTTTTTCACCCAATCTTGATGATACGTGATGGTAATGAAAAGTACACAAATCCCACTTGGCTCACCAAATTTTGTTTTGCTACGTTGAAGCCTTCGTTTACAGTAGCAGTTTTTATTTTCAGGTTTCACTCTGTTCTCTCCTATATAGATAGATGAATTTGGAACTCTAAATCCAACATGGTTTGTAGTAGCTCTTTGAAACTTGGCAAAATAAAGGAGTTCTCAGTTTTGTCTCTATGGTTTGTTTCCTTTTAAAGTAGCCCTAGGCACAGACTGTGGAAAGCACTTTCATTGAGATGGGTTGTCAAGCTTCTAAGAAATAACGAGTTTCCGAAATACCAGCAAATATTTTTCACACAATCTTGTTGATACTTGGTGGTAATGATCAGTACACAAATCCCACTTGGCTCACCAAATTTTGTTCTTCTAGGTTGAAGCCTTCGTCTACAGTAGCAGTTTTTATATTTAGGTTTCTCTCTGTTCTCTCCTATATAGATAGATGAATTTGGAACTCTAAATCCAACATGCTTTGTAGTAGCTCCTTGAAACTTGACAAAATAAAGGAGTTCTCAGTTTTGTCTCTATGGTTTGTTTCCTCTTCAAGTAGCTCTAGGCACAGACTGTGGAAAAGCACTTTCATTGAGAGGGGTTGCCAAGCTTCTAAGAAATAACGAGTTTCCGAAATACCAGCAAATATTTTTTCACCCAATCTTGATGATACTTGGTGGTAAAGATCAGTACACAAATCCCACTTGGCTCTAAAAATTTAGTTCTTCCAGGTTGAAGCGTTCGTGTACAGTAGCAGTTTTTATATTTAGGTTTCCCTCTGTTCTCTCCTACATAGATAGATGAATTTGGAACTCTAAATCCAACTTGGTTTGTAGTAGCTCTTTGAAACTTGACAAAATAAAGGAGTTCTCAGTTTTGTCTCTATGGTTTGTTTCCTCTTCAAGTCGCCCTAGGCACAGACTGTGGAAAAACACTTTCATTGAGAGGGGTTGCCAAGCTTCTAAGAAATAACGAGTTTCCGAAATACCAGCAAATATTTTTCACACAATCTTGTTGATACTTGGTGGTAATGATCAGTACACAAATCCCACTTGGCTCACCAAATTTTGTTCTTCTAGGTTGAAGCGTTCGTGTACAGTAGCAATTTTTATATTTAGGTTTCCCTCTGTTCTCTCCTATATAGATAGATGAATTTGGAACTCTAAATCCAACATGGTTTGTAGTAGCTCCTTGAAACTTGACAAAATAAAGGAGTTCTCAGTTTTGTCACTATGGTTTGTTTCCTCTTCAAGTAGCCCTAGGCACAGACTGTGGAAAAGCACTTTCACTGAGAGGGGTTGCCAAGCTTCTAAGAAATAACGAGTTTCCGAAATACAAGCAAATATTTTTTCACACAATCTTGTTGATACGTGGTGGTAATGATCAGTACACAAATCCCACTTGGCTCACCAAATTTAGTTCTTCCAGGTTGAAGCGTTCGACTATAGTAGCAGTTTTTATATTTAGGTTTCTCTCTGTTCTCTCCTATATAGATAGATGAATTTGGAACTCTAAATCCAACCTGGTTTGTAGTAGCTCTTTGAAACTTGACAAAATAAAGGAGTTCTCAGATTTGTCTCTGTGGTTTGTTTCCTCTTCAAGTAGCCCTAGGCACAGACTGTGGAAAAACACTTTCATTGAGAGGGGTTGCCAAGCTTCTAAGAAATAACGAGTTTCCGAAATACCAGCAAATATTTTTTCACCCAATCTTGATGATACTTCTTGGTAAAGATCAGTACACAAATCCCACTTGGCTCACCAAATTTAGTTCTTCTAGGTTGATGCGTTCGTGTACAGTAGCAGTTTTTATATTTAGGTTTCCCTATGTTCTCTCCTATACAGATAGATGAATTTGGAACTCTAAATCCAACATGGTTTGTAGTAGCTCTTTGAAACTTGACAAAATAAAGGAGTTCTCAGTTTTGTCTCTATGGTTTGTTCCCTCTTCAAGTAGCCCTAGGCACAGACTGTGGAAAAGCACTTTAATTGAGAGGGGTTGCCAAGCTTCTAAGAAATAACGAGTTTCCGAAATACCAGCAAATATTTTTTCACCCAATCTTGATGATACTTGTTGCTAATGATCAGTACACAAATCCCACTTGGCTCTCCAAATTTAGTTCTTCCAGGTTGAAGCGTTCGTGTACAGTAGCAGTTTTTATATTTAGGTTTCCCTCTGTTCTCTCCTACATAGATAGATGAATTTGGAACTCTAAATCCAACATGGTTTGTAGTAGCTCTTTGAAACTTGACAAAATAAAGGAGTTCTCAGTTTTGTCTCTATGGTTTGTTTCCTCTTCAAGTAGCCCTAGGCACAGACTGTGGAAAAACACTTTCATTGAGAGGGGTTGCCAAACTTCTAAGAAATAACGATTTTCCGAAATACCAGCAAATATTTTTCACACAATCTTGTTGATACTTGGTGGTAATGATCAGTACACAAATCCACCTTGGCTCACCAAATTTTGTTCTTCTAGGTTGAAGCGTTCGTGTACAGTAGCAGTTTTTATATTTAGGGTTCCCTCTGTTCTCTCCTATATAGATAGATGAATTTGGAACTCTAAATCCAACATGGTTTGTAGTAGCTCCTTGAAACTTGAAAAAATAAAGGAGTTCTCAGTTTTGTCTCTATGGTTTGTTTCCTCTTCAAGTAGCCCTAGGCACAGACTGTGGAAAAGCACTTTCATTGAGAGGGGTTGCCAAGCTTCTAAGAAATAACGAGTTTCCAAAATACCAGCAAATATTTTTTCACACAATCTTCTTGATACTTGGTGGTAATGATCAGTACACAAATCCCACTTGGCTCTCCAAATTTAGTTCTTCCAGGTTGAAGCGTTCGTCTACAGTAGCAGTTTTTATATTTAGGTTTCTCTCTGTTCTCTCCTATACAGATAGATGAATTTGGAACTCTAAATCCAACCTGGTTTGTAGTAGCTCTTTGAAACTTGACAAAATAAAGGAGTTCACAGATTTGTCTCTATGGTTTGTTTCCTCTTCAAGTAGCCCTAGGCACAGACTGTGGAAAAACACTTTCATTGAGAGGGGTTGCCAAGCTTCTAAGAAATAACGAGTTTCCGAAATACCAGCAAATATTTTTTCACCCAATCTTGATGATACGTGATGGTAATGAAAAGTACACAAATCCCACTTGGCTCACCAAATTTTGTTTTGCTACGTTGAAGCCTTCGTTTACAGTAGCAGTATTTATTTTCAGGTTTCACTCTGTTCTCTCCTATATAGATAGATGAATTTGGAACTCTAAATCCAACATGGTTTGTAGTAGCTCTTTGAAACTTGGCAAAATAAACGAGTTCTCAATTTTGTCTCTATGGTTTGTTTCCTTTTAAAGTAGCCCTAGGCACAGACTGTGGAAAGCACTTTCATTGAGATGGGTTGTCAAGCTTCTAAGAAATAACGAGTTTCCGAAATACCAGCAAATATTTTTCACACAATCTTGTTGATACTTGGTGGTAATGATCAGTACACAAATCCCACTTGGCTCACCAAATTTTGTTCTTCTAGGTTGAAGCGTTCGTGTACAGTAGCAGTTTTTATATTTAGGTTTCTCTCTGTTCTCTCCTATATAGATAGATGAATTTGGAACTCTAAATCCAACATGCTTTGTAGTAGCTCCTTGAAACTTGACAAAATAAAGGAGTTCTCACTTTTGTCTCTATGGTTTGTTTCCTCTTCATGTAGCCCTAGGCACAGACTGTGGAAAAGCACTTTCATTGAGAGGGGTTGCCAAGCTTCTAAGAAATAACGAGTTTCCGAAATACCAGCAAATATTTTTTCACCCAATCTTGATGATACTTGTTGCTAATGATCAGTACACAAATCCCACTTGGCTCTCCAAATTTAGTTCTTCCAGGTTGAAGCGTTCGTGTACAGTAGCAGTTTTTATATTTAGGTTTCCCTCTGTTCTCTCCTACATAGATAGATGAATTTGGAACTCTAAATCCAACATGGTTTGTAGTAGCTCTTTGAAACTTGACAAAATAAAGGAGTTCTCAGTTTTGTCTCTATGGTTTGTTCCCTCTTCAAGTAGCCCTAGGCACAGACTGTGGAAAAACACTTTCATTGAGAGGGGTTGCCAAGCTTCTAAGAAATAACGAGTTTCCTGAATACCAGCAAATATTTTTTCACCCAATCTTGATGGTACGTGATGGTAATGAAAAGTACACAAATCCCACTTGGCTCACCAAATTTTGTTTTGCTATGTTGAAGCCTTCGTTTACAGTAGCAGTTTTTATTTTCAAGTTTCACTCTGTTCTCTCCGATATAGATAGATGAATTTGGAACTCTAAATCCAACATGGTTTGTAGTAGCTCTTTGAAACTTGGCAAAATAAAGGAGTTCTCAGTTTCGTCTCTATGGTTTGTTTCCTTTTAAAGTAGCCCTAGGAACAGACTATGAAAAGCACTTTCATTGAGATGGGTTGTCAAGCTTCTAAGAAATAACGAGTTTCCGAAATACCACCAAATATTTTTCACACAATCTTGTTGATACTTGGTGGTAATGATCCGTACACAAATCCCACTTGGCTCACCAAATTTTGTTCTTCTAGGTTGAAGCGTTCGTCTACAGTAGCAGTCTTTATATTTAGGTTTCTCTCAGTTCTCTCCTATATAGATAGATGAATTTGGAACTCTAAATCCAACATGGTTTGTAGTAGCTCTTTGAATCTTGACAAAATAAAATAGTTCTCAGTTTTGTCTCTATGGTTTGTTTCCTCTTCAAGTAGCCCTAGTCACAGACTGTGGAAAAACACTTTCATTGAGAGGGGTTGCCAAGCTTCTAAGAAATAACGAGTTTCCGAAATACCAGCAAATATTTTTCACACAATCTAGTTGATACTTGGTGGTAATGATCAGTACACAAATCCCACTTGGCTCACAAAATTTTGTTCTTCTAGGTTGAAGCGTTCGTGTACAGTAGCAGTTTTTATATTTAGGTTTCCCTCTGTTCTCTCCTACATAGATAGATGAATTTGGAACTCTAAATCCAACATGGTTTGTAGTAGCTCCTTGAAACTTGACAAAATAAAGGAGTTCTCAGTTTTGTCTCTATGGTTTGTTTCCTCTTCAAGTAGCCCTAGGCACAGACTGTGGAAAAGCACTTTCATTGAGAGGGGTTGCCAAGCTTCTAAGCAATAACGAGTTTCCGAAATACCAGCAAATATTTTTTCACACAATCTTGTTGATACTTGGTGGTAATGATCAGTACACAAATCCCACTTGGCTCTCCAAATTTAGTTCTTCCAGGTTGAAGCGTTCGTCTACAGTAGCAGTTTTTATATTTAGGTTTCTCTCTGTTCTCTCCTATATAGATAGATGAATTTGGAACTCTAAATCCAACATGGTTTGTAGTAGCTCTTTGAAACTTGACAAAATAAAGGAGTTCTCAGATTTGTCTCTATTGTTTGTTTCCTCTTCAAGTAGCCCTAGGCACAGACTGTGGAAAAACACTTTCATTGAGAGGGGTTGCCAAGCTTCTAAGAAATAACGAGTTTCCGAAATACCAGCAAATATTTTTTCACCCAATCTTGATGATACTTCTTGGTAGTGATCAGTACACAAATCCCACATGGCTCACCAAATTTAGTTCTTCTAGTTTGAAGCGTTCGTGTACAGTAGCAGTTTTTATATTTAGGTTTCCCTATGTTCTCTCTATATACAGATAAATGAATTTGGAACTCTAAATCCAACATGGTTTGTAGTAGCTCTTTGAAACTTGACAAAATAAAGGAGTACTCAGTTTTGTCTCTCTGGTTTGTTTCCTCTTCATGTAGCCCTATGAACAGACTGTGGAAAAGCACTTTCATTGAGATGAGTTGCCAAGCTTCTAAGAAATATCGAGTTTCCGAAATACCACCAAATATTTTTTCACCCAAACTTGATGATACTTGGTGGTAATGATCAGCACACAAATCCCACTTGGCTAACCAATTTTTGTTCATCTAGGATGAAGCATTCGTGTACAGTAGCAGTTTTTATATTTAGGTTTCCCTCTGTTCTCTCCTATATAGATAGATGAATTTGGAACTCTAAATACAACATGGTTTGTAGTAGCTCTTTGAAACTTGACAAAATAAAGGAGTTCTCAGTTTTGTCTCTATGGTTTGTTTCCTCTTAAAGTAGTCCTAGGCACAGACTGTGGAAAGCACTATCATTGAGATTGGTTGCCAAGCTTCTAAGAAATAACGAGTTTCCGAAATACCAGCAAATATTTCTTCACCCAATCTTGATGATACTTGGTGGTAGTGATCAGTACACAAATCCCACTTGCCTCACCAAATTTTGTTCTTCTAGGTTGAAGCGTTCGTCTACAGTAGCAGTTTTATATTTAGGTTTCTCTCTGTTCTCTCCTATATAGATAGATGAATTTGGAACTCTAAATCCAACGTGGTTTACAGGAGCTCTTTGAAACTTGACAAAATAAAGGAGTTCTCAGATTTGTCTCTATGGTTTGTTTCCTCTTCAAGTAGCCCTAGGCACAGAATGTGGAAAAGCACTTTAAATGAGAGAGTTTGCCAAGCTTCTAAGAAATAACGAGTTTCTGAAATACCAGCAAATATTTTTTCACCCAATCTTGATGATACTTGGTGGTAATGATTAGTATACAAATCCAACTTGGCTTACCAAATTTTGTTCTTCTAGGTTGAAGCGTTCGTGTACAGTAGCAGTTTTTATATTTAGGTTTCCCTCTGTTCTCTCCTATATAGATAGATGAATTTAGAACTCTAAATCCAACATGCTTTCTAGTAGCTCCTTGAAACTTGACAAAATAAAGGAGTTCTCAGTTTTGTCTCTATGGTTTGTTTCCTCTTCAAGTAGCCCTAGGCACAGACTGTGGAAAAGCAATTTCATTGAGAGGGGTTGCCAAGCTTCTAAGAAATAACGAGTTTCCGAAATACCAGCAAATATTTTTTCACCCAATCTTGATGATACTTGTTGCTAATGATCAGTATACAAATCCCACTTGGCTCACCAAATTTTGTTCTTCTAGGTTGAAGCGTTCGTGTACAGTAGCAGTTTTTATATTTAGGTTTCCCTCTGTTCTCTCCTATATAGATAGATGAATTTGGAACTCTAAATCCAACATGGTTTGTAGTAGCTCTTTGAAACTTGACAAAATAAAAGAGTTCTCAGTTTTGTCTCTATGGTTTGTTTCCTCTTCAAGTAGCCCTAGGCACAGACTGTGGAAAAACACTTTCATTGAGAGGGGTTGCCAAGCTTCTAAGAAATAACGAGTTTCCGAAACCAGCAAATATTTTTTCACCCAATCTTGATGATACTTCTTGGTAGTGATCAGTACACAAATCCCACATGGCTCACCAAATTTAGTTCTTCTAGTTTGAAGCGTTCGTGTACAGTAGCAGTTTTTATATTTAGGTTTCCCTATGTTCTCTCTATATACAGATAAATGAATTTGGAACTCTAAATCCAACATGGTTTGTAGTAGCTCTTTGAAACTTGACAAAATAAAGGAGTACTCAGTTTTGTCTCTCTGGTTTGTTTCCTCTTCATGTAGCCCTATGAACAGACTGTGGAAAAGCACTTTCATTGAGATGAGTTGCCAAGCTTCTAAGAAATATCGAGTTTCCGAAATACCAGCAAATATTTTTTCACCCAAACTTGATGATACTTGGTGGTAATGATCAGCACACAAATCCCACTTGGCTAACCAATTTTTGTTCATCTAGGATGAAGCATTCGTGTACAGTAGCAGTTTTTATATTTAGGTTTCCCTCTGTTCTCTCCTATATAGATAGATGAATTTGGAACTCTAAATACAACATGGTTTGTAGTAGCTCTTTGAAACTTGACAAAATAAAGGAGTTCTCAGTTTTGTCTCTATGGTTTGTTTCCTCTTAAAGTAGTCCTAGGCACAGACTGTGGAAAGCACTATCATTGAGATTGGTTGCCAAGCTTCTAAGAAATAACGAGTTTCCGAAATACCAGCAAATATTTCTTCACCCAATCTTGATGATACTTGGTGGTAGTGATCAGTACACAAATCCCACTTGCCTCACCAAATTTTGTTCTTCTAGGTTGAAGCGTTCGTCTACAGTAGCAGTTTTATATTTAGGTTTCTCTCTGTTCTCTCCTATATAGATAGATGAATTTGGAACTCTAAATCCAACGTGGTTTACAGGAGCTCTTTGAAACTTGACAAAATAAAGGAGTTCTCAGATTTGTCTCTATGGTTTGTTTCCTCTTCAAGTAGCCCTAGGCACAGAATGTGGAAAAGCACTTTAAATGAGAGAGTTTGCCAAGCTTCTAAGAAATAACGAGTTTCTGAAATACCAGCAAATATTTTTTCACCCAATCTTGATGATACTTGGTGGTAATGATTAGTATACAAATCCAACTTGGCTTACCAAATTTTGTTCTTCTAGGTTGAAGCGTTCGTGTACAGTAGCAGTTTTTATATTTAGGTTTCCCTCTGTTCTCTCCTATATAGATAGATGAATTTAGAACTCTAAATCCAACATGCTTTGTAGTAGCTCCTTGAAACTTGACAAAATAAAGGAGTTCTCAGTTTTGTCTCTATGGTTTGTTTCCTCTTCAAGTAGCCCTAGGCACAGACTGTGGAAAAGCAATTTCATTGAGAGGGGTTGCCAAGCTTCTAAGAAATAACGAGTTTCCGAAATACCAGCAAATATTTTTTCACCCAATCTTGATGATACTTGTTGCTAATGATCAGTATACAAATCCCACTTGGCTCACCAAATTTTGTTCTTCTAGGTTGAAGCGTTCGTGTACAGTAGCAGTTTTTATATTTAGGTTTCCCTCTGTTCTCTCCTATATAGATAGATGAATTTGGAACTCTAAATCCAACATGGTTTGTAGTAGCTCTTTGAAACTTGACAAAATAAAAGAGTTCTCAGTTTTGTCTCTATGGTTTGTTTCCTCTTCAAGTAGCCCTAGGCACAGACTGTGGAAAAACACTTTCATTGAGAGGGGTTGCCAAGCTTCTAAGAAATAACGAGTTTCCGAAACCAGCAAATATTTTTTCACCCAATCTTGATGATACGTGATGGTAATGAAAAGTACACAAATCCCACTTGGCTCACCAAATTTTGTTTTGCTACGTTGAAGCCTTCGTTTACAGTAGCAGTTTTTATTTTCAGGTTTCACTCTGTTCTCTCCTATATAGATAGATGAATTTGGAACTCTAAATCCAACATGGTTTGTAGTAGCTCTTTGAAACTTGGCAAAATAAACGAGTTCTCAATTTTGTCTCTATGGTTTGTTTCCTTTTAAAGTAGCCCTAGGCACAGACTGTGGAAAGCACTTTCATTGAGATGGGTTGTCAAGCTTCTAAGAAATAACGAGTTTCCGAAATACCAGCAAATATTTTTCACACAATCTTGTTGATACTTGGTGGTAATGATCAGTACACAAATCCCACTTGGCTCACCAAATTTTGTTCTTCTAGGTTGAAGCGTTCGTCTACAGTAGCAGTTTTTATATTTAGGTTTTTCTCTGTTCTCTCCTATATAGATAGATGAATTTGGAACTCTAAATCCAACATGCTTTGTAGTAGCTCCTTGAAACTTGACAAAATAAAGGAGTTCTCAGTTTTGTCTCTATGGTTTGTTTCCTCTTCAAGTAGCCCTAGGCACAGACTGTGGAAAAACACTTTCATTGAGAGGGGTTGCCAAGCTTCTAAGAAATAACGAGTTTCCGAAATACCAGCAAATATTTTTTCACCCAATTTTGATGATACTTGGTGGTAATGATCAGTACACAAATCCCACATGGCTCACCAAATTTAGTTCTTCTAGGTTGAAGCGTTCGTGTACAGTAGCAGTTTTTATATTTAGGTTTCCCTATGGTCTCTCCTATACAGATAGATGAATTTGGAACTCTAAATCCAACATGGTTTGTAGTAGCTCTTTGAAACTTGACAAAATAAAGGAGTTCTCAGTTTTGTCTCTCTGGTTTGTTTCCTCTTCATGTAGCCCTATGAACAGACTGTGGAAAAGCACTTTCATTGAGATGAGTTGCCAAGCTTCTAAGAAATATCGAGTTTCCGAAATACCAGCAAATATTTTTTCACCCAAACTTGATGATACTTGGTGGTAATGATCAGCACACAAATCCCACTTGGCTAACCAATTTTTGTTCATCTAGGATGAAGCATTCATGTACAGTAGCAGTTTTTATATTTAGGTTTCCCTCTGTTCTCTCCTATATAGATAGATGAATTTGGAACTCTAAATCCAACATGGTTTGTAGTAGCTCTTTGAAACTTGACAAAATAAAGGAGTTCTCAGTTTTGTCTCTATGGTTTGTTTCCTCTTCAAGTAGCCCTAGGCTCAGACTGTGGAAAAGCAATTTCATTGAGAGGGGTTGCCAAGCTTCTAAGAAATAACGAGTTTCCGAAATACCAGCAAATATTTTTCCACCCAATCTTGATGATACTTGTTTCTAATGATCAGTACACAAATCCCACGTGGCTCACCAAATTTAGTTCTTCTAGGTTGAAGCGTTCGTCTACAGTAGCAGTTTTTATATTTAGGTTTCCCTCTGTTCTCTCCTATATAGATAGATGAATTTAGAACTCAAAATCCAACATGCTTTGTAGTAGCTCCTTGAAACTTGACAAAATAAAGGAGTTCTCAGTTTTGTCTCTATGGTTTGTTTCCTCTTCAAGTAGCCCTAGGCACAGACTGTGGAAAAGCAATTTCATTGAGAGGGGTTGCCAAGCTTCTAAGAAATAACGAGTTTCCGAAATACCAGCAAATATTTTTTCACCCAATCTTGAGGATACTTGTTTCTAATGATCAGTACACAAATCCCACTTGGCTCACCAAATTTAGTTCTTCTAGGTTGAAGCGTTCGTGTACAGTAGCAGTTTTTATATTTAGGTTTCCCTCTGTTCTCTCCTATATAGATAGATGAATTTGGAACTCTAAATCCAACATGGTTTGTAGTAGCTCTTTGAAACTTGACAAAATAAAGGAGTTCTCAGTTTTGTCTCTCTGGTTTGTTTCCTCTTCATGTAGCCCTAGGAACAGACTGTGGAAAAGCACTTTCATTGAGATGGGTTGCCAAGCTTATAAGAAATATCGAGTTTCCGAAATACCAGCAAATATTTTTTCACCCCAAATTGATGATACTTGGTAGTAATGATCAGCACAAAAATCCCACTTGGCTAACCAATTTTTGTTCATCTAGGATGAAGCATTCGTGTACAATAGCAGTTTTTATATTTAGGTTTCCCTCTGTTCTCTCCTATATAGATAGATGAATTTGGAACTCTAAATCCAACATGGTTTGTAGTAGCTCTTTGAAACTTGACAAAATAAAGGAGTTCTCAGTTTTGTCTCTATGGTTTGTTTCCTCTTAAATTAGCCCTAGGCACAGACTGTGGAAAGCACTTTCATTGAGATTGGTTGCCAAGCTTCTAAGAAATAACGAGTTTCCGAAATACCAGCAAATATTTCTTCACCCAATCTTGATGATACTTGTTGCTAATGATCAGTACACAAATCCCACTTGGCTCACCAAATTTAGTTCTTCTAGGTCGAAGCGTTCGTGTACAGTAGCAGTTTTTATATTTAGGTTTCCCTCTGTTCTCTCCTATATAGATAGATGAATTTGGAACTCTAAATCCAACATGGTTTGTAGTAGCTCTTTGAAACTTGACAAAATAAAGGAGTTCTCAGATTCGTCTCTATGGTTTGTTTCCTCTTCAAGTAGCCCTTGACACAGACTGTGGAAAAACACTTTCATTGAGAGGGGTTGCCAAGCTTCTAAGAAATACCGAATTTCTGAAATACCAGCAAATATTTTTTCACCCAATCTTTATGATACTTGGTGTTCATGATCAGTACACAAATCCCACTTGGCTCACCAAATTTTGTTCTTCTAGGTTGTAGCGTTCGTCTACAGTAGCAGTTTTTATTTTCAGGTTTCACTCTTTTCTCTCCTATATAGATAGATGAATTTGGAACTCTAAATCCAACATGGTTTGTAGTAGCTCTTTGAAACTTGGCAAAATAAAGGAGTTCTCAGTTTTGTCTCTATTGTTTGTTTTCTTTTAAAGTAGCCCTAGGCACAGACTGTGGAAAGCACTTTCATTGAGATGGGTTGTCAAGCATCTAAGAAATAAAGAGTTTCCGAAGTACCAGCAAATATTTTTCACACAATCTTGTTGATACCTGGTGGTAATGATCAGTACACAAATCCCACTTGGCTCATCAAATTTTGTTCTTCTAGGTTGAAGTGTTTGTCTACAGTAGCAGTTTTTATATTTAGGTTTCTCTCTGTTCTCTCCTATATAGATAGATGAATTTGGAACTCTAAATCCAACAAGCTTTGTAGTAGCTCTTTGAAACTTGACAAAATAAAGGAGTTCTCAGATTTGTCTCTATGGTTTGTTTCCTCTTCAAGTAGCCCTAGGCACAGACTGTGGAAAAAAACTTTCATTGAGAGGGGTTGCCAAGCTTCTAAGAAATAACGAGTTTCCGAAATACCAGCAAATATTTTTTCACCCAATCTTGATGATACTTGGTGGTAATGATCAGTATACAAATCCCACTTGGCTCAACAAATTTAGTTCTTCTAGGTTGAAGCGTTCCTGTACAGTAGCAGTTTTTATATTTAGGATTCCCTATGTTCTCTCCTATACAGATAAATGAATTTGGAACTCTAAATCCAACATGGTTTGTAGTAGCACTTTGAAACTTTACAAAATAAAGGAGTTCTCATTTTGTCTCTATGGTTTGTTTCCACTTAAAGTAGTCCTAGGCACAGACTGTGGAAAGCACTTTCATTGAGATGGGTTGCCAAGCTTCTAAGAAATATCGATTTTCCGAAGTTCCAGCAAATATATTTTCACCCAAACTTGATGATACTTGGTGGTAATGATCAGCACACTAATCCCACTTGGCTAACCAATTTTTGTTCATCTAGGATGAAGCATTCGTGTACAGTAGCAGTTTTTATATTTAGGTTTCCCTCTGTTCTCTCCTGTATAGATAGATGAATTTGGAACTCTAAATCCAACATGGTTTGTAGTAGCTCTTTGAAACTTGACAAAATAAAGGAGTTCTCAGTTTTGTATCTATGGTTTGTTTCCTCTAAAGTAGCCCTCGGCACAGACTGTGGAAAGCACTTTCATTGAGATTTGTTGCCAAGCTTCTAAGAAATAACGAGTTTCCGAAATACCAGCAAATATTTCTTCACCCAATCTTGATGATACTTGGTGGTAGTGATCAGTACACAAATCCCACTTGCCTCACCAAATTTTGTTCTTCTAGGTTGAAGCGTTCGTCTACAGTAGCAGTTTTTATATTTAGGTTTCCCTGTGTTCTCTCCTATACAGATAGACGAATTTGGAACTCTAAATACAACATGGTTTGTAGTAGCTCTTTGAAACTTGACAAAATAAAGGAGTTCTCCGTTTTGTCTCTATGGTTTGTTTTCTCTTCAAGTAGCCCTAGGCACAGACTGTGGAAAGCATTTTCATTGAGAGGGGTTGCCAAGCTTCTACGAAATAATGAGTTTCCAAAATACCAGCAAATATTTCTTCACCCAATCTTGATGATACTTGGTGGTATTGATCAGTACACGAATCCCACTTGGCTTACCGAATTTTGTTCTTCTAGGTGGAAGCGTTCGTCTACAGTAGCAGTTTTTATATTTAGGTTTCCCTGTGTTCTCTCCTATATAGATAGATGAATTTGGAACTCTAAATCCAACATGGTTTGTAGTAGCTCTTTGAAACTTGGCATATTAAAGGAGTTCTCAGTTTTGTCTCTATGGTTTGTTTTTTTTTAAGGTCGCCCTAGGCACAGAATGTGGAAAGCACTTTCATTGAGATGGGTTGTCAAGCTTCTAAGAAATAACGAGTTTCCAAAATACCAGCAAATATTTTTCACACAATCTTGTTGATACTTGGTGGTAATGATCAGTACACAAATCTCACTTGGCTCACCAAATTTTGTTCTTCTAGGTTGAAGCGTTCGTCTACAGTAGCAGTTTTTATATTTAGTTTTCTCTCTGTTCTCTCCTATATAGATAGATGAATTTGGACATCTAAATCCAACATGGTTTGTAGTAGCTCTTTGAAACTTGACAAAATAAAAGAGTTCTCAGATTTGTCTCTATGGTTCGTTTCCTCTTCAAGTAGCCCTAGGCACAGACTGTGGAAAAGCACTTTCATTGAGAGGGGTTGCCAAGCTTCTAAGAAATAACGAGTTTCTGAAATACCAGCAAATATTTTTTCACCCAATCTTGATGATACTGGGTGGTAATGATCAGTACACAAATCTCACTTGGCTTACCAAATTTTGTTCTTCTATGTTGAAGCGTTCGTCTACAGTAGCAGTTTTTATATTTAGGTTTCCCTCTGTTCTCTCCTATAGAGATAGATGAATTTGGAACTCTAAATACAACATGCTTTGTAGTAGTTCCTTGAAACTTGACAAAATAAAGGAGTTCTCAGTTTTGTCTCTATGGTTTGCTTTCTCTTCAATAGCCCTAGGCACAGACTGTGGAAAAGCACTTTCATTGAGAGGGGTTGCCAATCTTCTAAGAAATAACGAGTTTCCGAAATACCAGCAAATATTTTTTCACCCAATCTTGATGATACTTGTTGCTAATGATCAGTACACAAATCCCACTTGGCTCACCAAATTTAGTTCTTCTAGGTTGAAGCGTTCGTGTACAGTAGCAGATTTCATATTTAGTTTTCCCTCTGTTCTCTCCTATACAGATAGATGAATTTAGAACTCTAAATCCAACATGGTTTTTAGTAGCTCGTTGAAAGTTGACAAAATAAAGGAGTTCTCAGTTTTGTCTCTCTGGTTTGTTTCCTCTTCATGTAGCCCTAGGAACAGACTGTGGAAAAGCACTTTCATTGAGATGGGTTGCCAAGCTTCTAAGAAATATCGAGTTTCCGAAATACCAGCAAATATTTTTTCACCCAAACTTGATGATACTTGGTGGTAATGATCAGCACACAAATCCCACTTGGCTAATCAATTTTTGTTCATCTAGGATGAAGCATTCGTTTACAGTAGCAGTTTTTATATTTAGGTTTCCCTCTGTTCTCTCCTATATAGATAGATGAATTTGGAACTCTAAATCCAACATGGTTTGTAGTAGCTCTTTGAAACTTGACAAAAAAAAGGAGTTCTCAGTTTTGTCTCTATGGTTTGTTTCCTCTTAAAGTAGCCCTAGGCACAGACTGTGGAAAGCACTTTCATTGAGATTGGTTGCCAAGCTTCTAAGAAATAACGAGTTTCCGAAATACCAGCAAATATTTCTTCACCCAATCTTGATGATACTTGGTGGTAGTGATCAGTACACAAATCCCACTTGCCTCACCAAATTTTGTTCTTCTAGGTTGAAGCGTTCGTCTACAGTAGCAGTTTTTATATTTAGGTTTCCCTGTGTTCTCTCCTATACAGATAGATGAATTTGGAACTCTAAATCCAACATGGTTTGTAGTAGCTCTTTGAAACTTGACAAAATAAAGGAGTTCTCCGTTTTGTCTCTATGGTTTGTTTTCTCTTCAAGTAGCCCTAGGCACCGACTGTGGAAAGCATTTTCATTGAGAGGGGTTGCCAAGCTTCTACGAAATAACGAGTTTCCGAAATACCAGCAAATATTTTTTCACCCAATCTTGATGATATCGGTGGTAATGATCAGTACACAAATCCCACTTGGCTCACCAAATTTTGTTCTTCTAGGTTGAAGCGTTCGTGTACAGTAGCAGTTTTTATATTTAGGTTTCCCTCTGTTCTCTCCCATATAGATAGATGAATTTGGAACTCTGAATCCAACATGGTTTGTAGTAGCTCTTTGAAACTTGACAAAATAAAAAATTTCTCAGTTTTGTCTCTATCGTTTGTTTCCTCTTCAATTAGCCCTAGGCACAGACTGTGGAAAAGCACTTTCATTGAGAGGTTTTGCCAAGCTTCTAAGAAATTACGAGTTTCCGAAATACCAGCAAATATTTTTTCACCCAATCTTGATGATATTTAGTGCTAATGATCAGTACACAAATCCCACTTGGCTCACCAAATTTTGTTCTTCTAGGTTGAAGCGTTCGTCTACAGTAGCAGTTTTTATATTTAGGTTTCCCTCTGTTCTCTCCTATATACAAAGATGAATTTGGAACTCTAAATCCAACATGGTTTGTAGTAGCTCTTTGAAACTTGACAAAATAAAGGAGTTCTCAGTTTTGTCTCTATGGTTTGTTTCCTCTTCAAGTAGCCCTAGGCACAGACTGTGGAAAAGCACTTTCATTGAGAGGGGTTCCCAAGCTTCTAAGAAATAACGAGTTTCCGAAATACCAGCAAATATTTTTTCACCCAATCTTTATGATACTTGGTGTTCATGATCAGCACACAAATCCCACTTGGCTCACCAAATTTTGTTCTTCTAGGTTGAAGCGTTCGTCTACAGTAGCAGTTTTTATATTTAGGTTTCACTCTGTTCTCTCATATATAGATAGATGAATTTGGAACTCTAAATCCAACATGGTTTGTAGTAGCTCTTTGAAACTTGACAAAATAAAGGAGTTCTCAGTTTTGTCTCTCTGGTTTGTTTCCTCTTCATGTAGCCCTAGGAACAGACTGTGGAAAAGCACTTTCATTGAGATGGGTTGCCAAGCTTCTAAGAAATATCGAGTTTCCGAAATACCAGCAAATATTTTTTCACCCAAACTTGATGATACTTGGTGGTAATGATCAGCACACAAATCCCACTTGGCTAATCAATTTTTGTTCATCTAGGATGAAGCATTCGTTTACAGTAGCAGTTTTTATATTTAGGTTTCCCTCTGTTCTCTCCTATATAGATAGATGAATTTGGAACTCTAAATCCAACATGGTTTGTAGTAGCTCTTTGAAACTTGACAAAATAAAGGAGTTCTCAGTTTTGTCTCTATGGTTTGTTTCCTCTTAAAGTAGCCCTAGGCACAGACTGTGGAAAGCACTTTCATTGAGATTGGTTGCCAAGCTTCTAAGAAATAACGAGTTTCCGAAATACCAGCAAATATTTCTTCACCCAATCTTGATGATACTTGGTGGTAGTGATCAGTACACAAATCCCACTTGCCTCACCAAATTTTGTTCTTCTAGGTTGAAGCGTTCGTCTACAGTAGCAGTTTTTATATTTAGGTTTCCCTGTGTTCTCTCCTATACAGATAGATGAATTTGGAACTCTAAATCCAACATGGTTTGTAGTAGCTCTTTGAAACTTGACAAAATAAAGGAGTTCTCCGTTTTGTCTCTATGGTTTCTTTCCTCTTCAAGTAGCCCTAGGCACAGACTGTGGAAAGCATTTTCATTGAGAGGGGTTGCCAAGCTTCTACGAAATAACGAGTTTCCGAAATACCAGCAAATATTTTTTCACACGATCTTGTTGATACTTGGTGGTCATGATCAGTACACAAAACCCACTTGGCTCACCAAATTTAGTTCTTCTAGGTTGAAGCGTTCATGTAAAGTAGCAGTTTTTATATTTAGGTTTTCCTCTTTTCTCTCCTATACAGATAGATGAATTTGGAACTCTAAATCCATCATGGTTTGTAGTAGCTTGTTGAAACTTGACAAAATAAAGGAGTTCTCAGTTTTGTCTCTATGGATTGTTTCCTCTTCAAGTAGCCCTAGGCACAGACTGTGGAAAGCACTTTCGTTGAGAAGGGTTGCCAAGCTTCTAAGAAATAACGAGTTTCTGAAATACCAGCAAATATTTTTTCACCCAATCTTGATGATACTTGGTGGTAATGATCAGTACACAAATCACACTTGGCTTACCAAATTTTGTTCTTCTAGGTTGAAGCGTTCGTCTAGAGTAGCAGTTTTTATATTTAAGTTTCCCTCGGTTCTCTCCTATATAGATAGATGAATTTGGAAATCTAAATCCAACATGGTTTGTAGTAGCTCTTAGAAACTTGACAAAATAAAGGAGTTCTCAGATTTGTCTCTATGGTTTGTTTCCTCTTCAAGTAGCCCTAGGCAAGACTGTGGAAAAGCACTTTCATTTAGAGGTTTTGCCAAGCTTCTAAGAAATAACGAGTTTCCGAAATACCAGCAAATATTTTTTGACCCAATCTTGATGATACTTGGTGGTAATGATCAGTACACAAATCCCACTTGGCTTACCAAATTTTGTTCTTCTAGGTTGAAGCGTTCGTCTACAGTAGCAGTTTTTATATTTAGGTTTCCCTCTGTTCTCTCCTATATAGATAGATGAATTTGGAACTCTAAATCCAACATGGTTTGTAGTAGCTCTTTGAAACTTGGCAAAATAAAGGAGTTCTCAGTTTTGTCTCTATGGTTTGTTTCCTTTTAAAGTAGCCCTAGGCACAGACTGTGGAAAGCACTTTCATTGAGATGGGTTGTCAAACTTCTAAGAAATAACGAGTTTCCGAAATACCAGCAAATATTTTTCACACAATCTTGTTGATACTTGGTGGTAATGATCAGTACACAAATCTCACTTGGCTCACCAAATTTTGTTCTTCTAGGTTGAAGCGTTCGTCTACAGTAGCAGTTTTTATATTTAGGTTTCCCTCTGTTCTCTCCTATATAGATAGATGAATTTGGAACTCTAAATACAACATGCTTTGTAGTAGCTCCTTGAAACTTGAAAAAATAAAGGAGTTCTCAGTTTTGTCTCTATGGTTTGTTTTCTCTTCAAGTAGCCCTAGGCACAGACAGTGGAAAAGCACTTTCATTGAGAGGGGTTGCCAAGCTTCTAAGAAATAACGAGTTTCCGAAATACCAGCAAATATTTTTTCACCCAATCTTGATGATACTTGTTGCTAATGATCAGTACACAAATCCCACTTGGCTCACCAAATTTAGTTCTTCTAGGTTGAAGCGTTCGTGTACAGTAGCAGTTTTCATATTTAGTTTTCCCTCTGTTCTCTCCTATACAGATAGATGAATTTAGAACTCTAAATCCAACATGGTTTTTAGTAGCTCTTTGAAACTTGACAAAATAAAGGAGTTCTCAGTTTTGTCTCTCTGGTTTGTTTCCTCTTCATGTAGCCCTAGGAACAGACTGTGGAAAAGCACTTTCATTGAGATGGGTTGCCAAGCTTCTAAGAAATATCGAGTTTCCGAAATACCAGCAAATATTTTTTCACCCAAACTTGATGATACTTGGTGGTAATGATCAGCACACAAATCCCACTTGGCTCACCAAATTTAGTTCTTCTAGGTTGAAGCGTTCATGTAAAGTAGCAGTTTTTATATTTAGGTTTTCCTCTGTTCTCTCCTATATAGATAGATGAATTTGGAACTCTAAATCCATCATGGTTTGTAGTAGCTTGTTGAAACTTGACAAAATAAAGGAGTTCTCAGTTTTGTCTCTATGGATTGTTTCCTCTTCAAGTAGCCCTAGGCACAGACTGTGGAAAGCACTTTCGTTGAGAAGGGTTGCCAAGCTTCTAAGAAATAAGGAGTTTCCGAAATACCAGCAAATATTTTTTCACCCAATCTTGATGATACTTGGTGGTAATGATCAGTACACAAATCACACTTGGGTTACCAAATTTTGTTCTTCTAGGTTGAAGCGTTCGTCTACAGTAGCAGTTTTTATATTTAGGTTTCCCTCTGTTCTCTCCTATATAGATAGATGAATTTGGAACTCTAAATCCAACATGGTTTGTAGTAGCTCTTTGAAACTTGACAAAATAAAGGAGTTCTCAGATTTGTCTCTATGGTTTGTTTCTTCTTCAAGTAGCCCTAGGCACAGACTGTGGAAAAGCACTTTCATTGAGAGGGGTTGCCAAGCTTCTAAGAAATAACGAGTTTCCGAAATACCAGCAAATATTTTTTGACCCAATCTTGATGATACTTGTTGCTAATGATCAGTACACAAATCCCACTTGGCTCACCAAATTTAGTTCTTCTAGGTTGAAGCGTTCGTGTACAGTAGCAGTTTTCATATTTAGTTTTCCCTCTGTTCTCTCCTATACAGATAGATGAATTTAGAACTCTAAATCCAACATGGTTTTTAGTAGCTCTTTGAAACTTGACAAAATAAAGGAGTTCTCAGTTTTGTCTCTCTGGTTTGTTTCCTCTTCATGTAGCCCTAGGAACAGACTGTGGAAAAGCACTTTCATTGAGATGGGTTGCCAAGCTTCTAAGAAATATCGAGTTTCCGAAATACCAGCAAATATTTTTTCACCCAAACTTTATGATACTTGGTGGTAATGATCAGCACACAAATCCCACTTGGCTAATCAATTTTTGTTCATCTAGGATGAAGCATTCGTTTACAGTAGCAGTTTTTATATTTAGGTTTCCCTCTGTTCTCTCCTATATAGATAGATGAATTTGGAACTCTAAATCCAACATGGTTTGTAGTAGCTCTTTGAAACTTGACAAAATAAAGGAGTTCTCAGTTTTGTCTCTATGGTTTGTTTCCTTTTAAAGTAGCCCTAGGCACAGACTGTGGAAAGCACTTTAATTGAGATTGGTTGCCAAGCTTCTAAGAAATAACGAGTTTCCGAAATACCAGCAAATATTTCTTCACCCAATCTTGATGATACTTGGTGTAGTGATCAGTACACAAATCCCACTTGCCTCACCAAATTTTGTTCTTCTAGGTTGAAGCGTTCGTCTACAGTAGCAGTTTTTATATTTAGGTTTCCCTGTGTTCTCTCCTATACAGATAGATGAATTTGGAACTCTAAATCCAACATGGTTTGTAGTAGCTCTTTGAAACTTGACAAAATAAAGGAGTTCTCCGTTTGTCTCTATGGTTTGTTTCCTCTTAACGTAGCCCTAGGCACAGACTGTGGAAAGCACTTTCATTGAGATTGGTTGCCAAGCTTCTAAGAAATAACGAGTTTCCGAAATACCAGCAAATATTTCTTCACCCAATCTTGATGATACTTGGTGGTAGTGATCAGTACACAAATCCCACTTGCCTCACCAAATTTTGTTCTTCTAGGTTGAAGCGTTCGTCTACAGTAGCAGTTTTTATATTTAGGTTTCCCTGTGTTCTCTCCTATACAGATAGATGAATTTGGAACTCTAAATCCAACATGGTTTGTAGTAGCTCTTTGAAACTTGACAAAATAAAGGAGTTCTCCGTTTTGTCTCTATGGTTTCTTTCCTCTTCAAGTAGCCCTAGGCACAGACTGTGGAAAGCATTTTCATTGAGAGGGGTTGCCAAGCTTCTACGAAATAACGAGTTTCCGAAATACCAGAAAATATTTTTTCACACAATCTTGTTGATACTTGGTGGTCATGATCAGTACACAAAACCCACTTGGCTCACCAAATTTAGTTCTTCTAGGTTGAAGCGTTCATGTAAAGTAGCAGTTTTTATATTTAGGTTTTCCTCTGTTCTCTCCTATATAGATAGATGAATTTGGAACTCTAAATCCATCATGGTTTGTAGTAGCTTGTTGAAACTTGACAAAATAAAGGAGTTCTCAGTTTTGTCTCTATGGATTGTTTCCTCTTCAAGTAGCCCTAGGCACAGACTGTGGAAAGCACTTTCGTTGAGAAGGGTTGCCAAGCTTCTAAGAAATAACGAGTTTCTGAAATACCAGCAAATATTTTTTCACCCAATCTTGATGATACTTGGTGGTAATGATCAGTACACAAATCACACTTGGCTTACCAAATTTTGTTCTTCTAGGTTGAAGCGTTCGTCTAGAGTAGCAGTTTTTATATTTAAGTTTCCCTCGGTTCTCTCCTATATAGATAGATGAATTTGGAAATCTAAATCCAACATGGTTTGTAGTAGCTCTTAGAAACTTGACAAAATAAAGGAGTTCTCAGATTTGTCTCTATGGTTTGTTTCCTCTTCAAGTAGCCCTAGGCAAGACTGTGGAAAAGCACTTTCATTTAGAGGTGTTGCCAAGCTTCTAAGAAATAACGAGTTTCCGAAATACCAGCAAATATTTTTTGACCCAATCTTGATGATACTTGGTGGTAATGATCAGTACACAAATCCCACTTGGCTTACCAAATTTTGTTCTTCTAGGTTGAAGCGTTCGTCTACAGTAGCAGTTTTTATATTTAGGTTTCCCTCTGTTCTCTCCTATATAGATAGATGAATTTGGAACTCTAAATCCAACATGGTTTGTAGTAGCTCTTTGAAACTTGGCAAAATAAAGGAGTTCTCAGTTTTGTCTCTATGGTTTGTTTCCTTTTAAAGTAGCCCTAGGCACAGACTGTGGAAAGCACTTTCATTGAGATGGGTTGTCAAACTTCTAAGAAATAACGAGTTTCCGAAATACCAGCAAATATTTTTCACACAATCTTGTTGATACTTGGTGGTAATGATCAGTACACAAATCTCACTTGGCTCACCAAATTTTGTTCTTCTAGGTTGAAGCGTTCGTCTACAGTAGCAGTTTTTATATTTAGGGTTCCCTCTGTTCTCTCCTATATAGATAGATGAATTTGGAACTCTAAATACAACATGCTTTGTAGTAGCTCCTTGAAACTTGAAAAAATAAAGGAGTTCTCAGTTTTGTCTCTATGGTTTGTTTTCTCTTCAAGTAGCCCTAGGCACAGACAGTGGAAAAGCACTTTCATTGAGAGGGGTTGCCAAGCTTCTAAGAAATAACGAGTTTCCGAAATACCAGCAAATATTTTTTCACCCAATCTTGATGATACTTGTTGCTAATGATCAGTACACAAATCCCACTTGGCTCACCAAATTTAGTTCTTCTAGGTTGAAGCGTTCGTGTACAGTAGCAGTTTTCATATTTAGTTTTCCCTCTGTTCTCTCCTATACAGATAGATGAATTTAGAACTCTAAATCCAACATGGTTTTTAGTAGCTCTTTGAAACTTGACAAAATAAAGGAGTTCTCAGTTTTGTCTCTCTGGTTTGTTTCCTCTTCATGTAGCCCTAGGAACAGACTGTGGAAAAGCACTTTCATTGAGATGGGTTGCCAAGCTTCTAAGAAATATCGAGTTTCCGAAACACCAGCAAATATTTTTTCACCCAAACTTGATGATACTTGGTGGTAATGATCAGCACACAAATCCCACTTGGCTCACCAAATTTAGTTCTTCTAGGTTGAAGCGTTCATGTAACGTAGCAGTTTTTATATTTAGGTTTTCCTCTGTTCTCTCCTATATAGATAGATGAATTTGGAACTCTAAATCCATCATGGTTTGTAGTAGCTTGTTGAAACTTGACAAAATAAAGGAGTTCTCAGTTTTGTCTCTATGGATTGTTTCCTCTTCAAGTAGCCCTAGGCACAGACTGTGGAAAGCACTTTCGTTGAGAAGGGTTGCCAAGCTTCTAAGAAATAAGGAGTTTCCGAAATACCAGCAAATATTTTTTCACCCAATCTTGATGATACTTGGTGGTAATGATCAGTACACAAATCACACTTGGGTTACCAAATTTTGTTCTTCTAGGTTGAAGCGTTCGTCTACAGTAGCAGTTTTTATATTTAGGTTTCCCTCTGTTCTCTCCTATATAGATAGATGAATTTGGAACTCTAAATCCAACATGGTTTGTAGTAGCTCTTTGAAACTTGACAAAATAAAGGAGTTCTCAGATTTGTCTCTATGGTTTGTTTCTTCTTCAAGTAGCCCTAGGCACAGACTGTGGAAAAGCACTTTCATTGAGAGGGGTTGCCAAGCTTCTAAGAAATAACGAGTTTCCGAAATACCAGCAAATATTTTTTGACCCAATCTTGATGATACTTGTTGCTAATGATCAGTACACAAATCCCACTTGGCTCACCAAATTTAGTTCTTCTAGGTTGAAGCGTTCGTGTACAGTAGCAGTTTTCATATTTAGTTTTCCCTCTGTTCTCTCCTATACAGATAGATGAATTTAGAACTCTAAATCCAACATGGTTTTTAGTAGCTCTTTGAAACTTGACAAAATAAAGGAGTTCTCAGTTTTGTCTCTCTGGTTTGTTTCCTCTTCATGTAGCCCTAGGAACAGACTGTGGAAAAGCACTTTCATTGAGATGGGTTGCCAAGCTTCTAAGAAATATCGAGTTTCCGAAATACCAGCAAATATTTTTTCACCCAAACTTGATGATACTTGGTGGTAATGATCAGCACACAAATCCCACTTGGCTAATCAATTTTTGTTCATCTAGGATGAAGCATTCGTTTACAGTAGCAGTTTTTATATTTAGGTTTCCCTCTGTTCTCTCCTATATAGATAGATGAATTTGGAACTCTAAATCCAACATGGTTTGTAGTAGCTCTTTGAAACTTGACAAAATAAAGGAGTTCTCAGTTTTGTCTCTATGGTTTGTTTCCTCTTAAAGTAGCCCTAGGCACAGACTGTGGAAAGCACTTTAATTGAGATTGGTTGCCAAGCTTCTAAGAAATAACGAGTTTCCGAAATACCAGCAAATATTTCTTCACCCAATCTTGATGATACTTGGTGTAGTGATCAGTACACAAATCCCACTTGCCTCACCAAATTTTGTTCTTCTAGGTTGAAGCGTTCGTCTACAGTAGCAGTTTTTATATTTAGGTTTCCCTGTGTTCTCTCCTATACAGATAGATGAATTTGGAACACTAAATCCAACATGGTTTGTAGTAGCTCTTTGAAACTTGACAAAATAAAGGAGTTCTCCGTTTGTCTCTATGGTTTGTTTCCTCTTAACGTAGCACTAGGCACAGACTGTGGAAAGCACTTTCATTGAGATTGGTTGCCAAGCTTCTAAGAAATAACGAGTTTCCGAAATACCAGCAAATATTTCTTCACCCAATCTTGATGATACTTGGTGGTAGTGATCAGTACACAAATCCCACTTGCCTCACCAAATTTTGTTCTTCTAGGTTGAAGCGTTCGTCTACAGTAGCAGTTTTTATATTTAGGTTTCCCTGTGTTCTCTCCTATACAGATAGATGAATTTGGAACTCTAAATCCAACATGGTTTGTAGTAGCTCTTTGAAACTTGACAAAATAAAGGAGTTCTCCGTTTTGTCTCTATGGTTTCTTTCCTCTTCAAGTAGCCCTAGGCACAGACTGTGGAAAGCATTTTCATTGAGAGGGGTTGCCAAGCTTCTACGAAATAACGAGTTTCCGAAATACCAGCAAATATTTTTTCACACAATCTTGTTGATACTTGGTGGTCATGATCAGTACACAAAACCCACTTGGCTCACCAAATTTAGTTCTTCTAGGTTGAAGCGTTCATGTACAGTAGCAGTTTTTATATTTAGGTTTCCCTCTGTTCTCTCCTATATAGATAGATGAATTTGGAACTCTAAGTCCATCATGGTTTGTAGTAGCTTGTTGAAACTTGACAAAATAAAGGAGTTCTCAGTTTTGTCTCTATGGATTGTTTTCTCTTCAAGTAGCCCTAGGCACAGACTGTGGAAAGCACTTTCGTGGAGAAGGGTTGCCAACCTTCTAAGAAATAACGAGTTTCCGAAATACCAGCAAATATTTTTTCACCCAATCTTGATGATACTTGGTGGTAATGATCAGTACACAAATCCCACTTGGCTTACCAAATTTTGTTCTTCTAGGTTGAAGCCTTCGTCTACAGTAGCAGTTTTTATATTTAGGTTTCCCTCTGTTCTCTCCTATATAGATAGATGAATTTGGAACTATAAATCCAACATGATTTGTAGTAGCTCTTTGAAACTTGGCAAAATAAAGGAGTTCTCAGTTTTGTCTCTATGGTTTGTTTCCTTTTAAGGTAGCCCTAGGCACAGACTGTGGAAAGCACTTTCATTGAGATGGGTTGTCAAGCTTCTAAGAAATAACGAGATTCCGAAATACCAGCAAATATTTTTCACACAATCTTGTTGATACTTGTGGTAATGATCAGTACACAAATCTCACTTGGCTCACCAAATTTTGTTCTTCTAGGTTGAAGCGTTCGTCTACAGTAGCAGTTTTTATATTTAGGTTTCTCTCTGTTCTCTCCTATATAGATAGATGAATTTGGAACTCTAAATCCAACATGGTTTGTAGTAGCTCTTTGAAACTTGACAAAATAAAGGAGTTCTCAGATTTGTCTCCATGGTTTGTTTCCTCTTCAAGTAGCCCTAGGCACAGACTGTGGAAAAGCACTTTCATTGAGAGGAGTTGCCAAGCTTCTAAGAAATAACGAGTTTCCGAAATACCACCAAATATTTTTTCACCCAATCTTGATGATACTTGGTGGTAATGATCAGTACACAAATCTCACTTGGCTTACCAAATTTTGTTCTTCTATGTTGAAGCGTTCGTCTACAGTAGCAGTTTTTATATTTAGGTTTCCCTGTGTTCTCTCCTATACAGATAGATGAATTTGGAACTCTAAATCCAACATGGTTTGTAGTAGCTCTTTGAAACTTGACAAAATAAAGGAGTTCTCCGTTTTGTCTCTATGGTTTCTTTCCTCTTCAAGTAGCCCTAGGCACAGACTGTGGAAAGCATTTTCATTGAGAGGGGTTGCCAAGCTTCTACGAAATAACGAGTTTCCGAAATACCAGCAAATATTTTTTCACACAATCTTGTTGATACTTGGTGGTCATGATCAGTACACAAAACCCACTTGGCTCACCAAATTTAGTTCTTCTAGGTTGAAGCGTTCATGTAAAGTAGCAGTTTTTATATTTAGGTTTTCCTCTGTTCTCTCCTATATAGATAGATGAATTTGGAACTCTAAATCCATCATGGTTTGTAGTAGCTTGTTGAAACTTGACAAAATAAAGGAGTTCTCAGTTTTGTCTCTATGGATTGTTTCCTCTTCAAGTAGCCCTAGGCACAGACTGTGGAAAGCACTTTCGTTGAGAAGGGTTGCCAAGCTTCTAAGAAATAACGAGTTTCTGAAATACCAGCAAATATTTTTTCACCCAATCTTGATGATACTTGGTGGTAATGATCAGTACACAAATCACACTTGGCTTACCAAATTTTGTTCTTCTAGGTTGAAGCGTTCGTCTAGAGTAGCAGTTTTTATATTTAAGTTTCCCTCGGTTCTCTCTATATAGATAGATGAATTTGGAAATCTAAATCCAACATGGTTTGTAGTAGCTCTTAGAAACTTGACAAAATAAAGGAGTTCTCAGATTTGTCTCTATGGTTTGTTTCCTCTTCAAGTAGCCCTAGGCAAGACTGTGGAAAAGCACTTTCATTTAGAGGTGTTGCCAAGCTTCTAAGAAATAACGAGTTTCCGAAATACCAGCAAATATTTTTTGACCCAATCTTGATGATACTTGGTGGTAATGATCAGTACACAAATCCCACTTGGCTTACCAAATTTTGTTCTTCTAGGTTGAAGCGTTCGTCTACAGTAGCAGTTTTTATATTTAGGTTTCCCTCTGTTCTCTCCTATATAGATAGATGAATTTGGAACTCTAAATCCAACATGGTTTGTAGTAGCTCTTTGAAACTTGGCAAAATAAAGGAGTTCTCAGTTTTGTCTCTATGGTTTGTTTCCTTTTAAAGTAGCCCTAGGCACAGACTGTGGAAAGCACTTTCATTGAGATGGGTTGTCAAACTTCTAAGAAATAACGAGTTTCCGAAATACCAGCAAATATTTTTCACACAATCTTGTTGATACTTGGTGGTAATGATCAGTACACAAATCTCACTTGGCTCACCAAATTTTGTTCTTCTAGGTTGAAGCGTTCGTCTACAGTAGCAGTTTTTATATTTAGGTTTCCCTCTGTTCTCTCCTATATAGATAGATGAATTTGGAACTCTAAATACAACATGCTTTGTAGTAGCTCCTTGAAACTTGAAAAAATAAAGGAGTTCTCAGTTTTGTCTCTATGGTTTGTTTTCTCTTCAAGTAGCCCTAGGCACAGACAGTGGAAAAGCACTTTCATTGAGAGGGGTTGCCAAGCTTCTAAGAAATAACGAGTTTCCGAAATACCAGCAAATATTTTTTCACCCAATCTTGATGATACTTGTTGCTAATGATCAGTACACAAATCCCACTTGGCTCACCAAATTTAGTTCTTCTAGGTTGAAGCGTTCGTGTACAGTAGCAGTTTTCATATTTAGTTTTCCCTCTGTTCTCTCCTATACAGATAGATGAATTTAGAACTCTAAATCCAACATGGTTTTTAGTAGCTCTTTGAAACTTGACAAAATAAAGGAGTTCTCAGTTTTGTCTCTCTGGTTTGTTTCCTCTTCATGTAGCCCTAGGAACAGACTGTGGAAAAGCACTTTCATTGAGATGGGTTGCCAAGCTTCTAAGAAATATCGAGTTTCCGAAACACCAGCAAATATTTTTGCACCCAAACTTGATGATACTTGGTGGTAATGATCAGCACACAAATCCCACTTGGCTCACCAAATTTAGTTCTTCTAGGTTGAAGCGTTCATGTAAAGTAGCAGTTTTTATATTTAGGTTTTCCTCTGTTCTCTCCTATATAGATAGATGAATTTGGAACTCTAAATCCATCATGGTTTGTAGTAGCTTGTTGAAACTTGACAAAATAAAGGAGTTCTCAGTTTTGTCTCTATGGATTGTTTCCTCTTCAAGTAGCCCTAGGCACAGACTGTGGAAAGCACTTTCGTTGAGAAGGGTTGCCAAGCTTCTAAGAAATAAGGAGTTTCCGAAATACCAGCAAATATTTTTTCACCCAATCTTGATGATACTTGGTGGTAATGATCAGTACACAAATCACACTTGGGTTACCAAATTTTGTTCTTCTAGGTTGAAGCGTTCGTCTACAGTAGCAGTTTTTATATTTAGGTTTCCCTCTGTTCTCTCCTATATAGATAGATGAATTTGGAACTCTAAATCCAACATGGTTTGTAGTAGCTCTTTGAAACTTGACAAAATAAAGGAGTTCTCAGATTTGTCTCTATGGTTTGTTTCTTCTTCAAGTAGCCCTAGGCACAGACTGTGGAAAAGCACTTTCATTGAGAGGGGTTGCCAAGCTTCTAAGAAATAACGAGTTTCCGAAATACCAGCAAATATTTTTTGACCCAATCTTGATGATACTTGTTGCTAATGATCAGTACACAAATCCCACTTGGCTCACCAAATTTAGTTCTTCTAGGTTGAAGCGTTCGTGTACAGTAGCAGTTTTCATATTTAGTTTTCCCTCTGTTCTCTCCTATACAGATAGATGAATTTAGAACTCTAAATCCAACATGGTTTTTAGTAGCTCTTTGAAACTTGACAAAATAAAGGAGTTCTCAGTTTTGTCTCTCTGGTTTGTTTCCTCTTCATGTAGCCCTAGGAACAGACTGTGGAAAAGCACTTTCATTGAGATGGGTTGCCAAGCTTCTAAGAAATATCGAGTTTCCGAAATACCAGCAAATATTTTTTCACCCAAACTTGATGATACTTGGTGGTAATGATCAGCACACAAATCCCACTTGGCTAATCAATTTTTGTTCATCTAGGATGAAGCATTCGTTTACAGTAGCAGTTTTTATATTTAGGTTTCCCTCTGTTCTCTCCTATATAGATAGATGAATTTGGAACTCTAAATCCAACATGGTTTGTAGTAGCTCTTTGAAACTTGACAAAATAAAGGAGTTCTCAGTTTTGTCTCTATGGTTTGTTTCCTCTTAAAGTAGCCCTAGGCACAGACTGTGGAAAGCACTTTAATTGAGATTGGTTGCCAAGCTTCTAAGAAATAACGAGTTTCCGAAATACCAGCAAATATTTCTTCACCCAATCTTGATGATACTTGGTGTAGCGATCAGTACACAAATCCCACTTGCCTCACCAAATTTTGTTCTTCTAGGTTGAAGCGTTCGTCTACAGTAGCAGTTTTTATATTTAGGTTTCCCTGTGTTCTCTCCTATACAGATAGATGAATTTGGAACTCTAAATCCAACATGGTTTGTAGTAGCTCTTTGAAACTTGACAAAATAAAGGAGTTCTCCGTTTGTCTCTATGGTTTGTTTCCTCTTAACGTAGCCCTAGGCACAGACTGTGGAAAGCACTTTCATTGAGATTGGTTGCCAAGCTTCTAAGAAATAACGAGTTTCCGAAATACCAGCAAATATTTCTTCACCCAATCTTGATGATACTTGGTGGTAGTGATCAGTACACAAATCCCACTTGCCTCACCAAATTTTGTTCTTCTAGGTTGAAGCGTTCGTCTACAGTAGCAGTTTTTATATTTAGGTTTCCCTGTGTTCTCTCCTATACAGATAGATGAATTTGGAACTCTAAATCCAACATGGTTTGTAGTAGCTCTTTGAAACTTGACAAAATAAAGGAGTTCTCCGTTTTGTCTCTATGGTTTCTTTCCTCTTCAAGTAGCCCTAGGCACAGACTGTGGAAAGCATTTTCATTGAGAGGGGTTGCCAAGCTTCTACGAAATAACGAGTTTCCGAAATACCAGCAAATATTTTTTCACACAATCTTGTTGATACTTGGTGGTCATGATCAGTACACAAAACCCACTTGGCTCACCAAATTTAGTTCTTCTATGTTGAAGCGTTCATGTACAGTAGCAGTTTTTATATTTAGGTTTCCCTCTGTTCTCTCCTATATAGATAGATGAATTTGGAACTCTAAATCCATCATGGTTTGTAGTAGCTTGTTGAAACTTGACAAAATAAAGGAGTTCTCAGTTTTGTCTCTATGGATTGTTTCCTCTTCAAGTAGCCCTAGGCACAGACTGTGGAAAGCACTTTCGTGGAGAAGGGTTGCCAACCTTCTAAGAAATAACGAGTTTCCGAAATACCAGCAAATATTTTTTCACCCAATCTTGATGATACTTGGTGGTAATGATCAGTACACAAATCCCACTTGGCTTACCAAATTTTGTTCTTCTAGGTTGAAGCCTTCGTCTACAGTAGCAGTTTTTATATTTAGGTTTCCCTCTGTTCTCTCCTATATAGATAGATGAATTTGGAACTATAAATCCAACATGATTTGTAGTAGCTCTTTGAAACTTGGCAAAATAAAGGAGTTCTCAGTTTTGTCTCTATGGTTTGTTTCCTTTTAAGGTAGCCCTAGGCACAGACTGTGGAAAGCACTTTCATTGAGATGGGTTGTCAAGCTTCTAAGAAATAACGAGATTCCGAAATACCAGCAAATATTTTTCACACAATCTTGTTGATACTTGTGGTAATGATCAGTACACAAATCTCACTTGGCTCACCAAATTTTGTTCTTCTAGGTTGAAGCGTTCGTCTACAGTAGCAGTTTTTATATTTAGGTTTCTCTCTGTTCTCTCCTATATAGATAGATGAATTTGGAACTCTAAATCCAACATGGTTTGTAGTAGCTCTTTGAAACTTGACAAAATAAAGGAGTTCTCAGATTTGTCTCCATGGTTTGTTTCCTCTTCAAGTAGCCCTAGGCACAGACTGTGGAAAAGCACTTTCATTGAGAGCAGTTGCCAAGCTTCTAAGAAAAAACGAGTTTCCGAAATACCACCAAATATTTTTTCACCCAATCTTGATGATACTTGGTGGTAATGATCAGTACACAAATCTCACTTGGCTTACCAAATTTTGTTCTTCTATGTTGAAGCGTTCGTCTACAGTAGCAGTTTTTATATTTAGGTTTCCCTCTGTTCTCTCCTATATAGATAGATTAATTTGGAACTCTAAATACAACATGCTTTGTAGTAGCTCCTTGAAACTTGACAAAATAAAGGAGTTCTCAGTTTTTTCTCTATGGTTTGTTTTCTGTTCAAGTAGCCCTAGGCACAGACTGTGGAAAAACACTTTCATTGAGAGGGGTTGCCAAGCTTCTAAGAAATTACGAGTTTCCGAAATATCAGCAAATATTTTTTCACCCAATCTTGATGATACTTGTTGCTAATGATCAGTACACAAATCCCACTTGGCTCACCAAATTTAGTTCTTCTAGGTTGAAGCGTTCGTGTACAGTAGCAGTTTTCATATTTAGTTTTCCCTCTGTTCTCTCCTATACAGATAGTTGAATTTAGAACTCTAAATCCAACATGGTTTTTAGTAGCTCTTTGAAACTTGACAAAATAAAGGAGTTCTCAGTTTTGTCTCTCTGGTTTGTTTCCTCTTCATGTAGCCCTAGGAACAGACTGTGGAAAAGCACTTTCATTGAGATGGGTTGCCAAGCTTCTAAGAAATATCGAGTTTCCGAAATACCAGCAAATATTTTTTCACCCAATCTTGATGATACTTGTTGCTAATGATCAGTACACAAATCCCACTTGGCTCACCAAATTTTGTTCTTCTAGGTTGAAGCGTTCGTCTACAGTAGCAGTTTTTATATTTAGGTTTCCCTCTGTTCTCTCCCATATAGATAGATGAATTTGGAACTCTAAATCCAACATGGTTTGTAGTAGCTCTTTGAAACTTGACAAAATAAAAAAGTTCTCAGTTTTGTCTCTATGGTTTGTTTCCTCTTCAAGTAGCCCTAGGCACAGACTGTGGAAAAGCACTTTCATTGAGAGGGGTTGCCAAGCTTCTAAGAAATTACGAGTTTCCGAAATACCAGCAAATATTTTTTCACCCAATCTTGATGATACTTAGTGCTAATGATCAGTACACAAATCCCACTTGGCTCACCAAATATTGTTCTTCTAGGTTGAAGCGTTCGTCTACAGTAGCAGTTTTTATATTTAGGTTTCCCTCTGTTCTCTACTATATAGAAAGATGAATTTGGAACTCTAAATCCAACATGGTTTGTAGTAGCTCTTTGAAACTTGACAAAATAAAGGAGTTCTCAGTTTTGTCGCTATGGTTTGTTTCCTCTTCAAGTAGCCCTAGGCACAGACTGTGGAAAAGCACTTTCATTGAGAGGGGTTCCCAAGCTTCTAAGAAATAACGAGTTTCCGAAATACCAGCAAATATTTTTTCACCCAATCTTTATGATGCTTGGTGTTCATGATCAGTACACAAATCCCACTTGGCTCACCAAATTTTGTTCTTCTAGGTTGAAGCGTTCGTCTACAGTAGCAGTTTTTATATTTAGGTTTCACTCTGTTCTCTCATATATAGATAGATGAATTTGGAACTCTAAATCCAACATGGTTTGTAGTAGCTCATTGAAACTTGAAAAAATAAAGGAGTTCTCAGTTTTGTATCTATGGATTGTTTCCTCTTCAAGTAGCCCTAGGCACAGACTGTGGAAAGCACTTTCATTGAGATGGGTTGCCAAGCTTCTAAGAAATAACGAGTTTCCGAAATACCAGCAAATATTTTTTCACACAATCTTGTTGATACTTGGTGGTCATGATCAGTACACAAAACCCACTTGGCTCAACAAATTTAGTTCTTCTAGGTTGAAGCGTTCATGTACAGTAGCAGTTTTTATATTTAGGTTTCCCTCTGTTTTCTCCTATATAGATAGATAAATTTGGAACTCTAAATCCATCATGGTTTGTAGTAGCTTGTTGAAACTTGACAAAATAAAGGAGTTCTCAGTTTTGTCTCTATGGATTGTTTCCTCTTCAAGTAGCCCTAGGCACAGACTGTGGAAAGCACTTTCGTTGAGAAGGGTTGCCAAGCTTCTAAGAAATAACGAGTTTCCGAAATACCAGCAAATATTTTTTCACCCAATCTTGATGATACTTGGTGGTAATGATCAGTACACAAATCACACTTGGCTTACCAAATTTGTTCTTCTAGGTTGAAGAGTTCGTCTACATTAGCAGTTTTTATATTTAAGTTTCCCTCGGTTCTCTCCTATATAGATAGATGAATTTGGAACTCTAAATCCAACATGGTTTGTAGTAGCTCTTTGAAACTTGACAAAATAAAGGAGTTCTCAGATTTGTCTCTATGGTTTGTTTCCTCTTCAAGTAGCCCTAGGCACAGACTGTGGAAAAGCACTTTCATTGAGAGGGGTTGCCAAGCTTCTAAGAAATAACGAGTTTCCGAAATACCAGCGAATATTTTTTCACCCAATCTTGATGATACTTGTTGCTAATGATCAGTACACAAATCCCACTTGGCTCACCAAATATTGTTCTTCTAGGTTGAAGCGTTCGTCTACAGTAGCAGTTTTTATATTTAGGTTTCCCTCTGTTCTCTCCTATATAGAAAGATGAATTTGGACCTCTAAATCCAACATGGTTTGTAGTAGCTCTTTGAAACTTGACAAAATAAAGGAGTTCTCTGATTTTTCCCTATGGTTTGTTTCCTATTCAAGTAGCCCTAGGCACAGACTGTGGAAAAGCACTTTCATTGAGAGGGGTTGCCAAGCTTCTAAGAAATAACGAGTTTCCGAAATACCAGCAAATATTTTTTCACCCAATCTTGATGATACTTGGTGGTAATGATCAGTACACAAATCCCACTTGGCTCACCAAATTTTGTTCTTCTAGGTTGAAGCGTTCGTCTACAGTAGCAGTTTTTATATTTAGGTTTCCCTCTGTTCTCTCCTATATAGATAGATGAATTTGGAACTCTAAATCCAACATGGTTTGTAGTAGCTCTTTGAAACTTGACAAAATAAAGGAATTCTCAGTTTTGTCTCTATGGTTTGTTTCCTCTTTAAGTAGCCCTAGGCAGAGACTCGGGAAAAGCACTTTCATTGAAAGGGGTTGCCAAGCTTCCAAGAAATAAGGAGTTTAAGAAATACCAGCAAATATTTTTTCACACAATGTTGTTGATACTTGGTGGTAATGATCAGTACAAAAATCCCACTTGGCTCACCAAATTTTGTTCTTCTAGGTTGAAGCGTTCGTCTACAATAGCAGTTTTTATATTTAGGTTTCTCTCTGTTCTCTCCTATATAGATAGATGAATTTGGAACTCTAAATCCAACATGGTTTGTAGTAGCTCTTTGAAACTTGACAAAATAATGGAGGTCTCAGATTTGTCTCTATGGTTTGTTTCCTCTTCAAGTAGCCCTAGGCACAGACTGTGGAAAAGCACTTTCATTGAGAGGGGTTGCCAAGCTTCTAAGAAATAACGAGTTTCCGAAATACCAGCAAATATTTTTTCACCCAATCTTGATGATACTTGGTGGTAATGATCAGTACACAAATCACACTTGGCTTACCAAATTTTGTTCTTCTATGTTGAAGCGTTCGTCTACAGTATCAGTTTTTATATTTAAGTTTCCCTCGGTTCTCTCCTATATAGATAGATGAATTTGGAACTCTAAATCCAACATGGTTTGTAGTAGCTCTTTGAAACTTGACAAAATAAAGGAGTTCTCAGATTTGTCTCTATGGTTTGTTTCCTCTTCAAGTAGCCCTAGGCACAGACTGTGGAAAAGCACTTTCATTGAGAGGGGTTGCCAAGCTTCTAAGAAATAACGAGTTTCCGAAATACCAGCGAATATTTTTTCACCCAATCTTGATGATACTTGTTGCTAATGATCAGTACACAAATCCCACTTGGCTCACCAAATTTTGTTCTTCTAGGTTGAAGCGTTCGTCTACAGTAGCAGTATTTATATTTAGGTTTCCCTCTGTTCTCTCCTATATAGAAAGATGAATTTGGAACTCTAAATCCAACATGGTTTGTAGTAGCTCTTTGAAACTTGACAAAATAAAGGAGTTCTCAGATTTGTCTCTATGGTTTGTTTCCTCTTCAAGTAGCCCCAGGCACAGACTGTGGAAAAGCACTTGCATTGAGAGGGGTTCCCAAGCTTCTAAGAAATAACGAGTTTCCGAAATACCAGCAAATATTTTTTCACCCAATCTTGTTGATACTTGGTGGTAACGATCAGTATACAAATCACATTTGGCTCACCAAATTTTGTTCTTCTAGGTTGAAGCGTTCGTCTACAGTAGCAGTTTTTATATTTACATTTCTCTCTGTTCTATATAGATAGATGAATTTGGAACTCTAAATCCAACATGGTTTGTAGTAGCTCTTTGAAACTTGACAAAATAAAGGAGTTCTCAGATTTGTCTCTATGGTTTATTTCCTCATCAAGTAACCCTAGGCACAGACTGTGGAAAGCACTTTCATTGAGATGGGTTGCCAAGCTTCTAAGAAATAACGAGTTTCCGAAATACCAGCAAATATTTTTTCACACAATCTTGTTGATACTTGGTGGTCATGATCAGTACACAAAACCCACTTGGCTCAACAAATTTAGTTCTTCTAGGTTGAAGCGTTCATGTACAGTAGCAGTTTTTATATTTAGGTTTCCCTCTGTTTTCTCCTATATAGATAGATAAATTTGGAACTCTAAATCCATCATGGTTTGTAGTAGCTTGTTGAAACTTGACAAAATAAAGGAGTTCTCAGTTTTGTCTCTATGGATTGTTTCCTCTTCAAGTAGCCCTAGGCACAGACTTTGGAAAGCACTTTCGTTGAGAGGGGTTGCCAAGCTTCTAAGAAATAACGAGTTTCCGAAATACCAGCAAATATTTTTTCACCCAATCTTGATGATACTTGGTGGTAATGATCAGTACACAAATCACACTTGGCTTACCAAATTTGTTCTTCTAGGTTGAAGAGTTCGTCTACAGTAGCAGTTTTTATATTTAAGTTTCCCTCGGTTCTCTCCTATATAGATAGATGAATTTGGAACTCTAAATCCAACATGGTTTGTAGTAGCTCTTTGAAACTTGACAAAATAAAGGAGTTCTCAGATTTGTCTCTATGGTTTGTTTCCTCTTCAAGTAGCCCTAGGCACAGACTGTGGAAAAGCACTTTCATTGAGAGGGGTTGCCAAGCTTCTAAGAAATAACGAGTTTCCGAAATACCAGCGAATATTTTTTCACCCAATCTTGATGATACTTGTTGCTAATGATCAGTACACACATCCCACTTGGCTCACCAAATTTTGTTCTTCTAGGTTGAAGCGTTCGTCTACAGTAGCAGTTTTTATATTTAGGGTTCCCTCTGTTCTCTCCTATATAGAAAGATGAATTTGGACCTCTAAATCCAACATGGTTTGTAGTAGCTCTTTGAAACTTGACAAAATAAAGGAGTTCTCTGATTTTTCCCTATGGTTTGTTTCCTATTCAAGTAGCCCTAGGCACAGACTGTGGAAAAGCACTTTCATTGAGAGGGGTTGCCAAGCTTCTAAGAAATAACGAGTTTCCGAAATACCAGCAAATATTTTTTCACCCAATCTTGATGATACTTGGTGGTAATGATCAGTACACAAATCCCACTTGGCTCACCAAATTTTGTTCTTCTAGGTTGAAGCGTTCGTCTACAGTAGCAGTTTTTATATTTAGGTTTTCCTCTGTTCTCTCCTATATAGATAGATGAATTTGGAACTCTAAATCCAACATGGTTTGTAGTAGCTCTTTGAAACTTGACAAAATAAAGGAATTCTCAGTTTTGTCTCTATGGTTTGTTTCCTCTTTAAGTAGCCCTAGGCAGAGACTCGGGAAAAGCACTTTCATTGAAAGGGGTTGCCAAGCTTCCAAGAAATAAGGAGTTTAAGAAATACCAGCAAATATTTTTTCACACAATGTTGTTGATACTTGGTGGTCATGATCAGTACAAAAATCCCACTTGGCTCACCAAATTTTGTTCTTCTAGGTTGAAGCGTTCGTCTACAGTAGCAGTTTTTATATTTAGGTTTCTCTCTGTTCTCTCCTATATAGATAGATGAATTTGGAACTCTAAATCCAACATGGTTTGTAGTAGCTCTTTGAAACTTGACAAAATAAAGGAGTTCTCAGATTTGTCTCTATGGTTTGTTTCCTCTTCAAGTAGCCCCAGGCACAGACTGTGGAAAAGCACTTGCATTGAGAGGGGTTCCCAAGCTTCTAAGAAATAACGAGTTTCCGAAATACCAGCAAATATTTTTTCACCCAATCTTGTTGATACTTGGTGGTAATGATCAGTATACAAATCACATTTGGCTCACCAAATTTTGTTCTTCTAGGTTGAAGCGTTCGTCTACAGTAGCAGTTTTTATATTTACATTTCTCTCTGTTCTATATAGATAGATGAATTTGGAACTCTAAATCCAACATGGTTTGCAGTAGCTCTTTGAAACTTGACAAAATAAAGGAGTTCTCAGATTTGTCTCTATGGTTTATTTCCTCATCAAGTAACCCTAGGCACAGACTGTGGAATAGCACTTTAATTGAGAGGGGTTCCCAAGCTTCTAAGAAATAACGAGTTTCCGAAATACCAGCAAATATTTTTTCACACAATCTTGTTGATACTTGGTGGTCATGATCAGTACACAAAACCCACTTGGCTCACCAAATTTAGTTCTTCTAGGTTGAAGCGTTCATGTACAGTAGCAGTTTTTATATTTAGGTTTCCCTCTGTTCTCTCCTATATAGATAGATGAATTTGGAACTCTAAATCCATCATGGTTTGTAGTAGCTTGTTGAAACTTGACAAAATAAAGGAGTTCTCAGTTTCGTCTCTATGGTTTGTTTCCTCTTCAAGTAGCCCTAGGCACAGACTGTGGAAAAGCACTTTCATTGAGAGGGGTTGCCAAGCTTCTAAGAAATAACAAGTTTCCGAAATACCAGCAAATATTTTTTCACCCAATCTTGATGATACTTGGTGGTAATGATCAGTACACAAATCCCACTTGGCTTACCAAATTTTGTTCTTCTAGGTTGAAGCGTTCGTCTACAGTATCAGTTTTTATATTTAAGTTTCCCTCGGTTCTCTCCTATATAGATAGATGAATTTGGAACTCTAAATCCAACATGGTTTGTAGTAGCTCTTTGAAACTTGACAAAATAAAGGAGTTCTCAGATTTGTCTCTATGGTTTGTTTCCTCTTCAAGTAGCCCTAGGCACAGACTGTGGAAAAGCACTTTCATTGAGAGGGGTTGCCAAGCTTCTAAGAAATAACGAGTTTCCGAAATACCAGCGAATATTTTTTCACCCAATCTTGATGATACTTGTTGCTAATGATCAGTACACAAATCCCACTAGGCTCACCAAATTTTGTTCTTCTAGGTTGAAGCGTTCGTCTACAGTAGCAGTTTTTATATTTAGGTTTCACTCTGTTCTCTCCTATATAGAAAGATGAATTTGGAACTCTAAATCCAACATGGTTTGTAGTAGCTCTTTGAAACTTGACAAAATAAAGGAGTTCTCAGATTTGTCTCTATGGTTTGTTTCCTCTTCAAGTAGCCCCAGGAACAGACTGTGGAAAAGCACTTTCATTGAGAGGGGTTCCCAAGCTTCTAAGAAATAACGAGTTTCCGAAATACCAGCAAATATTTTTTCACCCAATCTTGTTGATACTTGGTGGTAATGATCAGTATACAAATCCCACTTGGCTCACCAAATTTTGTTCTTCTAGGTTGAAGCGTTCGTCTACAGTAGCAGTTTTTATATTTAGGGTTCCCTCTGTTCTCTCCTATATAGAAAGATGAATTTGGAACTCTAAATCCAACATGGTTTGTAGTAGCTCTTTGAAACCTGACAAAATAAAGGAGTTCTCAGTTTTGTCTCTATGGTTTGTTTCCTCTTCAAGTAGCCCTAGGCACAGACTGTGGAAAAGCACTTTCATTGAGAGGGGATGCCAAGCTTCTAAGAAATAACGAGTTTCCGAAATACCAGCAAATATTTTTTCACACAATCTTGTTGATACTTGGTGGTCATGATCAGTACACAAAACCCACTTGGCTCACCAAATTTAGTTCTTCTAGGTTGAAGCGTTCATGTACAGTAGCAGTTTTTATATTTAGGTTTCCCTCTGTTCTCTCCTATATAGATAGATGAATTTGGAACTCTAAATCCAACATGGTTTGTAGTAGCTCTTTGAAACTTGACAAAATAAAGGAATTCTCAGTTTTGTCTCTATGGTTTGTTTCCTCTTTAAGTAGCCCTAGGCAGAGACTCGGGAAAAGCACTTTCATTGAAAGGGGTTGCCAAGCTTCCAAGAAATAACGAGTTTCCGAAATACCAGCAAATATTTTTTCACACAATATTGTTGATACTTGGTGGTAATGATCAGTACACAAATCCCACTTGGCTCACCAAATTTTGTTCTTCTAGGTTGAAGCGTTCGTCTACAATAGCAGTTTTTATATTTAGGTTTCTCTCTGTTCTCTCCTATATAGATAGATGAATTTGGAACTCTAAATCCAACATGGTTTGTAGTAGCTCTTTGAAACTTGACAAAATAAAGGAGGTCTCAGATTTGTCTCTATGGTTTGTTTCCTCTTCAAGTAGCCCTAGGCACAGACTGTGGAAAAGCACTTTCATTGAGAGGGGTTGCCAAGCTTCTAAGAAATAACGAGTTTCTGAAATACCAGCAAATATTTTTTCACCCAATCTTGATGATACTTGGTGGTAATGATCAGTACACACATCCCACTTGGCTCACCAAATTTTGTTCTTCTAGGTTGAAGCGTTCGTCTACAGTAGCAGTTTTTATATTTAGGGTTCCCTCTGTTCTCTCCTATATAGAAAGATGAATTTGGACCTCTAAATCCAACATGGTTTGTAGTAGCTCTTTGAAACTTGACAAAATAAAGGAGTTCTCTGATTTTTCTCTATGGTTTGTTTCCTCTTCAAGTAGCCCTAGGCACAGACTGTGGAAAAGTACTTTCATTGAGAGGGGTTGCCAAGCTTCTAAGAAATAACGAGTTTCCGAAATACCAGCAAATATTTTTTCACCCAATCTTGATGATACTTGGTGGTCATGATCAGTACACAAATCCCACTTGGCTCACCAAATTTTGTTCTTCTATATTGAAGCGTTCGTCTACAGTAGCAGTTTTTATATTTAGGGTTCCCTCTGTTCTCTCCTATATAGAAATATGAATTTGGAACTCTAAATCCAACATGGTTTGTAGTAGCTCTTTGAAACTTGACAAAATAAAGGATTTCTCAGTTTTGTCGCTATGGTTTGTTTCCTCTTCAAGTAGTCCCAGGCACAGACTGTGGAAAAGCACTTACATTGAGAGGGGTTCCCAAGCTTCTAAGAAATAACGAGTTTCCGAAATACCAGCGAATATTTTTTCACCCAATCTTGATGATACTTGTTGCTAATGATCAGTACACAAATCCCACTTGGCTCACCAAATTTTGTTTTTCTAGGTTGAAGCGTTCGTCTACAGTAGCAGTTTTTATATTTAGTTTTCCCTCTGTTCTCTCCTATATAGAAAGATGAATTTGGAACTCTAAATCCAACATGGTTTGTAGGAGCTCTTTGAAACTTGACGAAATAAAGGAGTTCTCAGTTTTGTCGGTATGGTTTGTTTCCTCTTCAAGTAGCCCTAGGCACAGACTGTGGAAAGCACTTTCATTGAGATGGGTTGCCAAGCTTCTAAGAAATAACGAGTTTTCGAAATACCAGCAAATATTTTTTCACACAATCTTGTTGATACTTGGTGGTAATGATCAGTACACAAATCCCACTTGGCTCACCACATTTTGGTCTTCTAGGTTGAAGCGTTCGTCTACAGTAGCAGTTTTTATATTTAGATTTCTCTCTGTTCTCTCCTATATAGATAGATGAATTTGGAACTCTAAATCCAACATGGTTTGCAGTAGCTCTTTGAAACTTGACAAAATAAAGGAGTTCTCAGATTTGTCTCCATGGTTTGTTTCCTCATCAAGTAGCCCTAGGCACAGACTGTGGAAAAGCACTTTCATTGAGAGGGGTTCCCAAGCTTCTAAGAAATAACGAGTTTCCGAAATACCAGCAAATATTTTTTCACCCAATCTTGATGATACTTGGTGGTCATGATCAGTACACAAATCCCACTTGGCTCACCAAATTTTGTTCTTCTAGGTTGAAGCGTTCATCTACAGTAGCAATTTTTATATTTAGGGTTCCCTCTGTTCTCTCCTATATAGAAATATGAATTTGGAACTCTAAATCCAACATGGTTTGTAGTAGCTCTTTGAAACTTGACAAAATAAAGGAGTTCTCAGTTTTGTCGCTATGGTTTGTTTCCTCTTCAAGTAGCCCCAGGCACAGACTGTGGAAAAGCACTTACATTGAGAGGGGTTCCCAAGCTTCTAAGAAATAACGAGTTTCCGAAATACCAGCGAATATTTTTTCACCCAATCTTGATGATACTTGTTGCTAATGATCAGTACACAAATCCCACTTGGCTCACCAAATTTTGTTTTTCTAGGTTGAAGCGTTCGTCTACAGTAGCAGTTTTTATATTTAGTTTTCCCTCTGTTCTCTCCTATATAGAAAGATGAATCTGGAACTCTAAATCCAACATGGTTTGTAGGAGCTCTTTGAAACTTGACAAAATAAGGGAGTTCTCAGTTTTGTCGGTATGGTTTGTTTCCTCTTCAAGTAGCCCCAGGCACAGACTGTGGAAAGCACTTTCATTGAGATGGGTAGCCAAGCTTCTAAGAAATAACGAGTTTCCGAAATACCAGCAAATATTTTTTCACCCAATCTTGATGATACTTGGTGGTAATGATCAGTACACAAATCCCACTTGGCTCACCAAATTTTGTTCTTCTAGGTTGAAGCGTTCGTCTACAGTAGCAGTTTTTATATTTAGGTTTCACTCTGTTCTCTCATATATAGATAGATGAATTTGGAACTCTAAATCCAACATGGTTTGTAGTAGCTCTTTGAAACTTGACAAAATAAAGGAATTCTATGTTTTATCTCTATGGTTTGTTTCCTCTTTAAGTAGCCCTAGGCAGAGACTCGGGAAAAGCACTTTCATTCAAAGGGGTTGCGAAGCTTCCAAGAAATAACGAGTTTCCGAAATACCAGCAAATTTTTTTTCACACAATCTTGTTGATACTTGGTGGTAATGATCAGTACACAAATCCCACTTGGCTCACCAAATTTTGTTCTTCTAGGTTGAAGCGTTCGCCTACAATAGCAGTTTTTATATTTAGGTTTCTCTCTGTTCTCTCCTATATAGATAGATGAATTTGGAACTCTAAATCCAGCATGGTTTGTAGAAGCTCTTTGAAACTTGACAAAATAAAGGAGGTCTCAGATTTTCTCTATGGTTTGTTTCCTCTTCATGTAGCCCTAGGCACAGACTGTGGAAAAGCACTTTCATTGAGAGGGGTTGCCAAGCTTCTAAGAAATAACGAGTTTCCGAAATACCAGCAAATATTTTTTCACCCAATCTTGATGATACTTGGTGGTAATGATCAGTACACAAATCCCACTTGGCTCATCAAATTTTGTTCTTCTAGGTTGAAGCGTTCGTCTACAGTAGCAGTTTTTATATTAAGGTATCCCTCTGTTCTCTACTATATAGAAAGATGAATTTGGAACTCTAAATCCAACATGGTTTGTAGTAGCTCTTTGAAACTTGACAAAATAAAGGAGTTCTCAGTTTTGTCGCTATGGTTTGTTTCCTCTTCAAGTAGCCCTAGGCACAGACTGTGAAAAAGCACTTTCATTGAGAGGGGTTGCCAAGCTTCTAAGAAATAACGAGTTTCCGAAATACCAGCAAATATTTTTTCACCCAATCTTTATGATGCTTGGTGTTCATGATCAGTACACAAATCCCACTTGGCTCACCAAATTTTGTTCTTCTAGGTTGAAGCGTTCGTCTACAGTAGCAGTTTTTATATTTAGGTTTCACTCTGTTCTCTCATATATAGATAGATGAATTTGGAACTCTAAATCCAACATGGTTTGTAGTAGCTCATTGAAACTTGAAAAAATAAAGGAGTTCTCAGTTTTGTCTCTATGGATTGTTTCCTCTTCAAGTAGCCCTAGGCACAGACTGTGGAAAGCACTTTCATTGAGATGGGTTGCCAAGCTTCTAAGAAATAACGAGTTTCCGAAATACCAGCAAATATTTTTTCACACAATCTTGTTGATACTTGGTGGTCATGATCAGTACACAAAACCCACTTGGCTCAACAAATTTAGTTCTTCTAGGTTGAAGCGTTCATGTACAGTAGCAGTTTTTATATTTAGTTTTCCCTCTGTTCTCTCCTATATAGAAAGATGAATTTGGAACTCTAAATCCAACATGGTTTGTAGGAGCTCTTTGAAACTTGACAAAATAAAGGAGTTCTCAGTTTTGTCGGTATGGTTTTTTCCTCTTCAAGTAGCCCCAGGCACAGACTGTGGAAAGCACTTTCATTGAGATGGGTAGCCAAGCTTCTAAGAAATAACGAGTTTCCGAAATACCAGCAAATATTTTTTCACCCAATCTTGATGATACTTGGTGGTAATGGTCAGTACACAAATCCCACTTGGCTCACCAAATTTTGTTCTTCTAGGTTGAAGCGTTCGTCTACAGTAGCAGTTTTTATATTTAGGTTTCACTCTGTTCTCTCATATATAGATAGATGAATTTGGAACTCTAAATCCAACATGGTTTGTAGTAGGTCTTTGAAACTTGACAAAATAAAGGAGTTCTCAGATTTGTCTCTATGGTTTGTTTCCTCTTCAAGTAGCCCTAGGCACAGACTGTGGAAAGCACTTTCATTGAGATGGGTAGCCAAGCTTCTAAGAAATAACGATTTTCCGAAATACCAGCAAATATTTTTTCACCCAATCTTGATGATACTTGGTGGTAATGATCAGTACACAAATCCCACTTGGCTCACCAAATTTTGTTCTTCTAGGTTGAAGCGTTCGTCTACAGTAGCAGTTTTTATATTTAGGTTTCACTCTGTTCTCTCATATATAGATAGATGAATTTGGAACTCTAAATCCAACATGGTTTGTAGTAGCTCTTTGAAACTTGACAAAATAAAGGAATTCTAAGTTTTATCTCTATGGTTTGTTTCCTCTTTAAGTAGCCCTAGGCAGAGACTCGGGAAAAGCACTTTCATTCAAAGGGGTTGCGAAGCTTCCAAGAAATAACGAGTTTCCGAAATACCAGCAAATTTTTTTTCACACAATCTTGTTGATACTTGGTGGTAATGATCAGTACACAAATCCCACTTGGCTCACCAAATTTTGTTCTTCTAGGTTGAAGCGTTCGTCTACAATAGCAGTTTTTATATTTAGGTTTCTCTCTGTTCTCTCCTATATAGATAGATGAATTTGGAACTCTAAATCCAGCATGGTTTGTAGAAGCTCTTTGAAACTTGACAAAATAAAGGAGGTCTCAGATTTTCTCTATGGTTTGTTTCCTCTTCATGTAGCCCTAGGCACAGACTGTGGAAAAGCACTTTCATTGAGAGGGGTTGCCAAGCTTCTAAGAAATAACGAGTTTCCGAAATACCAGCAAATATTTTTTCACCCAATCTTGATGATACTTGGTGGTAATGATCAGTACACAAATCCCACTTGGCTCATCAAATTTTGTTCTTCTAGGTTGAAGCGTTCGTCTACAGTAGCAGTTTTTATATTAAGGTTTCCCTCTGTTCTCTACTATATAGAAAGATGAATTTGGAACTCTAAATCCAACATGGTTTGTAGTAGCTCTTTGAAACTTGACAAAATAAAGGAGTTCTTAGTTTTGTCGCTATGGTTTGTTTCCTCTTCAAGTAGCCCTAGGCACAGACTGTGGAAAAGCACTTTCATTGAGAGGGGTTCCCAAGCTTCTAAGAAATAACGAGTTTCCGAAATACCAGCAAATATTTTTTCACCCAATCTTTATGATGCTTGGTGTTCATGATCAGTACACAAATCCCACTTGGCTCACCAAATTTTGTTCTTCTAGGTTGAAGCGTTCGTCTACAGTAGCAGTTTTTATATTTAGGTTTCACTCTGTTCTCTCATATATAGATAGATGAATTTGGAACTCTAAATCCAACATGGTTTGTAGTAGCTCATTGAAACTTGAAAAAATAAAGGAGTTCTCAGTTTTGTCTCTATGGATTGTTTCCTCTTCAAGTAGCCCTAGGCACAGACTGTGGAAAGCACTTTCATTGAGAGGGGTTCCCAAGCTTCTAAGAAATAACGAGTTTCCGAAATACCAGCAAATATTTTTTCACACAATCTTGTTGATACTTGGTGGTCATGATCAGTACACAAAACCCACTTGGCTCAACAAATTTAGTTCTTCTAGGTTGAAGCGTTCATGTACAGTAGCAGTTTTTATATTTAGGGTTCCCTCTGTTCTCTCCTATATAGAAAGATGAATTTGGAACTCTAAATCCAACATGGTTTGTAGTAGCTCTTTGAAACTTGACAAAATAAAGGAGTTCTCTGATTTTTCTCTATGGTTTGTTTCCTCTTCAAGTAGCCCTAGGCACAGACTGTGGAAAAGCACTTTCATTGAGAGGGGTTGCCAAGCTTCTAAGAAATAACGAGTTTCCGAAATACCAGCAAATATTTTTTCACCCAATCTTGATGATACTTGGTGGTAATGATCAGTACACAAATCCCACTTGGCTCACCAAATTTTGTTCTTCTAGGTTGAAGCGTTCGTCTACAGTAGCAGTTTTTATATTTAGGTTTCCCTCTGTTCTCTCCTATATAGATAGATGAATTTGGAACTCTAAATCCAACATGGTTTGTAGTAGCTCTTTGAAACTTGACAAAATAAAGGAATTCTCAGTTTTGTCTCTATGGTTTGTTTCCTCTTTAAGTAGCCCTAGGCAGAGACTCGGGAAAAGCACTTTCATTGAAAGGGGTTGCCAAGCTTCCAAGAAATAAGGAGTTTAAGAAATACCAGCAAATATTTTTTCACACAATGTTGTTGATACTTGGTGGTAATGATCAGTACAAAAATCCCACTTGGCTCACCAAATTTTGTTCTTCTAGGTTGAAGCGTTCGTCTACAATAGCAGTTTTTATATTTAGGTTTCTCTCTGTTCTCTCCTATATAGATAGATGAATTTGGAACTCTAAATCCAACATGGTTTGTAGTAGCTCTTTGAAACTTGACAAAATAAAGGAGGTCTCAGATTTGTCTCTATGGTTTGTTTCCTCTTCAAGTAGCCCTAGGCACAGACTGTGGAAAAGAACTTTCATTGAGAGGGGTTGCCAAGCTTCTAAGAAATAACGAGTTTCCGAAATACCAGCAAATATTTTTTCACCCAATCTTGATGATACTTGGTGGTAATGATCAGTACACAAATCACACTTGGCTTACCAAATTTTGTTCTTCTAGGTTGAAGCGTTCGTCTACAGTATCAGTTTTTATATTTAAGTTTCCCTCGGTTCTCTCCTATATAGATAGATGAATTTGGAACTCTAAATCCAACATGGTTTGTAGTAGCTCTTTGAAACTTGACAAAATAAAGGAGTTCTCAGATTTGTCTCTATGGTTTGTTTCCTCTTCAAGTAGCCCCAGGCACAGACTGTGGAAAAGCACTTGCATTGAGAGGGGTTCCCAAGCTTCTAAGAAATAACGAGTTTCCGAAATACCAGCAAATATTTTTTCACCCAATCTTGTTGATACTTGGTGGTAACGATCAGTATACAAATCACATTTGGCTCACCAAATTTTGTTCTTCTAGGTTGAAGCGTTCGTCTACAGTAGCAGTTTTTATATTTACATTTCTCTCTGTTCTATATAGGTAGATGAATTTGGAACTCTAAATCCAACATGGTTTGCAGTAGCTCTTTGAAACTTGACAAAATAAAGGAGTTCTCAGATTTGTCTCTATGGTTTATTTCCTCATCAAGTAGCCCTAGGCACAGACTGTGGAATAGCACTTTCATTGAGAGGGGTTGCCAAGCTTCTAAGAAATAACGAGTTTCCGAAATACCAGCAAATATTTTTTCACCCAATCTTGATGATACTTGGTGGTCATGATCAGTACACAAATCCCACTTGGCTCACCAAATTTTGTTCTTCTAGGTTGAAGCGTTCGTCTACAGTAGCAGTTTTTATATTTAGGGTTCCCTCTGTTCTCTCCTATATAGAAAGATGAATTTGGAACTCTAAATCCAACATGGTTTGTAGTAGCTCTTTGAAACTTGACAAAATAAAGGAGTTCTCAGTTTTATCTCTATGGTTTGTTTCCTCTTCAAGTAGCCCTAGGCACAGACTGTGGAAAAGCACTTTCATTGAGAGGGGATGCCAAGCTTCTAAGAAATAACGAGTTTCCGAAATACCAGCAAATATTTTTTCACACAATCTTGTTGATACTTGGTGGTCATGATCAGTACACAAAACCCACTTGGCTCACCAAATTTAGTTCTTCTAGGTTGAAGCGTTCATGTACAGTAGCAGTTTTTATATTTAGGTTTCCCTCTGTTCTCTCCTATATAGATAGATGAATTTGGAACTCTAAATCCATCATGGTTTGTAGTAGCTTGTTGAAACTTGACAAAATAAAGGAGTTCTCAGTTTTGTCTCTATGGTTTGTTTCCTCTTCAAGTAGCCCTAGGCACAGACTGTGGAAAAGCACTTTCATTGAGAGGGGTTGCCAAGCTTCTAAGAAATAACGAGTTTCCGAAATACCAGCAAATATTTTTTCACCCAATCTTGATGATACTTGTAGGTAATGATCAGTACACAAATCACACTTGGCTTACCAAATTTTGTTCTTCTAGGTTGAAGCGTTCGTCTACAGTATCAGTTTTTATATTTAAGTTTCCCTCGGTTCTCTCCTATATAGATAGATGAATTTGGAACTCTAAATCCAACATGGTTTGTAGTAGCTCTTTGAAACTTGACAAAATAAAGGAGTTCTCAGATTTGTCTCTATGGTTTGTTTCCTCTTCAAGTAGCCCTAGGCACAGACTGTGGAAAAGCACTTTCATTGAGAGGGGTTGCCAAGCTTCTAAGAAATAACGAGTTTCCGAAATACCAGCGAATATTTTTTCACCCAATCTTGATGATACTTGTTGCTAATGATCAGTACACAAATCCCACTTGGCTCACCAAATTTTGTTCTTCTAGGTTGAAGCGTTCGTCTACAGTAGCAGTTTTTATATTTAGGTTTCACTCTGTTCTCTCCTATATAGAAAGATGAATTTGGAACTCTAAATCCAACATGGTTTGTAGTAGCTCTTTGAAACTTGACAAAATAAAGGAGTTCTCAGATTTGTCTCTATGGTTTGTTTCCTCTTCAAGTAGCCCCAGGCACAGACTGTGGAAAAGCACTTTCATTGAGAGGGGTTCCCAAGCTTCTAAGAAATAACGAGTTTCCGAAATACCAGCAAATATTTTTTCACCCAATCTTGTTGATACTTGGTGGTAATGATCAGTATACAAATCACATTTGGCTCACCAAATTTTGTTCTTCTAGGTTGAAGCGTTCGTCTACAGTAGCAGTTTTTATATTTACATTTCTCTCTGTTCTATATAGATAGATGAATTTGGAACTCTAAATCCAACATGGTTTGCAGTAGCTCTTTGAAACTTGACAAAATAAAGGAGTTCTAAGATTTGTCTCTATGGTTTATTTCCTCATCAAGTAGCCCTAGGCACAGACTGTGGAATAGCACTTTCATTGAGAGGGGTTGCCAAGCTTCTAAGAAATAACGAGTTTCCGAAATACCAGCAAATATTTTTTCACCCAATCTTGATGATACTTGGTGGTCATGATCAGTACACAAATCCCACTTGGCTCACCAAATTTTGTTCTTCTAGGTTGAAGCGTTCGTCTACAGTAGCAGTTTTTATATTTAGGGTTCCCTCTGTTCTCTCCTATATAGAAAGATGAATTTGGAACTCTAAATCCAACATGGTTTGTAGTAGCTCTTTGAAACTTGACAAATTAAAGGAGTTCTCAGTTTTGTCTCTATGGTTTGTTTCCTCTTCAAGTAGCCCTAGGCACAGACTGTGGAAAAGCACTTTCATTGAGAGGGGATGCCAAGCTTCTAAGAAATAACGAGTTTCCGAAATACCAGCAAATATTTTTTCACACAATCTTGTTGATACTTGGTGGTCATGATCAGTACACAAAACCCACTTGGCTCACCAAATTTAGTTCTTCTAGGTTGAAGCGTTCATGTACAGTAGCAGTTTTTATATTTAGGTTTCCCTCTGTTCTCTCCTATATAGATAGATGAATTTGGAACTCTAAATCCATCATGGTTTGTAGTAGCTTGTTGAAACTTGACAAAATAAAGGAGTTCTCAGTTTTGTCTCTAAGGATTGTTTCCTCTTCAAGTAGCCCTAGGCACAGACTGTGGAAAGCACTTTCGTTGAGATGGGTTGCCAAGCTTCTAAGAAATAACGAGTTTCCGAAATACCAGCAAATATTTTTTCACCCAATCTTGATGATACTTGTTGCTAATGATCAGTACACAAATCCCACTTGGCTCACCAAATTTTGTTCTTCTAGGTTGAAGCGTTCGTCTACAGTAGTAGTTTTTATATTTAGGTTTCTCTCTGTTCTCTCCTATATAGATAGATGAATTTGGAACTCTAAATCCAACATGGTTTGTAGTAGCTCTTCGAAACATGACAAAATAAAGGAGTTCTCAGATTTGTCTTTATGGTTTGTTTCCTCTTCAAGTAGCCCTAGGCACAGACTGTGGAAAAGCACTTTCATTGAGAGGGGTTGCCAAGCTTCTAAGACATAACGAGTTTCCGAAATACCAGCAAATATTTTTTCACCCAATCTTGATGATACTCGGTGGTAATGATCAGTACACAAATCCCACTTGGCTTACAAAATTTTGTTCTTCTAGGTTGAAGCATTCGTCTACAGTAGCAGTTTTTATATTTAGGTTTCCCTCTGTTCTCTCCTATATAGATAGATGAATTTGGAACTATAAATCCAACATGGTTTCTAGTAGCTCTTTGAAACTTGACAAAATAAAGGAGTTCTCAGATTTGTCTCTATGGTTTGTTTCCTCTTCAAGTAGCCCTAGGCACAGATGTGGAAAAGCACTTTCATTGAGAGGGGTTGCCAAGCTTCTAAGAAATAACGAGTTTCCGAAATACCAGCAAATATTTTTTCACCCAATCTTGATGATACTTGGTGGTAATGATCAGTACACAAATCCCACTTGGCTCACCAAATTTTGTTCTTCTAGGTTGAAGCGTTCGTCTACAGTAGCAGTTTTTATATTCAGGTTTCCCTCTGTTCTCTCCTATATAGATAGATGAATTTGGAACTCTAAATCCAACATGGATTGTAGTAGCTCTTTGAAACTTGGCAAAATAAAGGAGTTCTCAGTTTTGTCTCTATGGTCTGTTTCCTTTTAAAGTAGCCCTAGGCACAGACTGTGGAAAGCACTTTCATTGAGATGGGTTGTCAAGCTTCTAAGAAATAATGAGTTTCCGAAATACCAGCAAATATTTTTCACACAATCTTGTTGATACTTGGTGGTAATGATCAGTACACAAATCCCACTTGGCTCACCAATTTGGTCTTCTAGGTTGAAGCGTTCGTCTACAGTAGCAGTTTTTATATTTACATTTCTCTCTGTTCTCTCCTATATAGATAGATGTATTTGGAACTCTAAATCCAACATGGTTTGCAGTAGCTCTTTGAAACTTGACAAAATAAAGGTGTTCTCAGATTTGTCTCTATGGTTTGTTTCCTCATCAAGTAGCCATAGGCACAGACTGTTGAAAAGCACATTCATTGAGAGGTGTTCCCAAGCTTCTAAGAAATAACGAGTTTCCGAAATACCAGCAAATATTTTTTCACCCAATCTTGATGATACTTGGTGGTCATGATCAGTACACACATCCCACTTGGCTCACCAAATTTTGTTCTTCTAGGTTGAAGCGTTCGTCTACAGTAGCAGTTTTTATATTTAGGGTTCCCTCTGTTCTCTCCTATATAGAAAGATGAATTTGGACCTCTAAATCCAACATGGTTTGTAGTAGCTCTTTGAAACTTGACAAAATAAAGGAGTTCTCTGATTTTTCTCTATGGTTTGTTTCCTCTTCAAGTAGCCCTAGGCACAGACTGTGGAAAAGCACTTTCATTGAGAGGGGTTGCCAAGCTTCTAAGAAATAACGAGTTTCCGAAATACCAGCAAATATTTTTTCACCCAATCTTGATGATACTTGGTGGTAATGATCAGTACACAAATCCCACTTGGCTCATCAAATTTTGTTCTTCTAGGTTGAAGCGTTCGTCTACAGTAGCAGTTTTTATATTTAGGTTTCCCTCTGTTCTCTCCTATATAGATAGATGAATTTGGAACTCTAAATCCAACATGGTTTGTAGTAGCTCTTTGAAACTTGACAAAATAAAGGAATTCTCAGTTTTGTCTCTATGGTTTGTTTCCTCTTTAAGTAGCCCTAGGCAGAGACTCGGGAAAAGCACTTTCATTGAAAGGGGTTGCCAAGCTTCCAAGAAATAACGAGTTTCCGAAATACCAGCAAATATTTTTTCACACAATATTGTTGATACTTGGTGGTAATGATCAGTACACAAATCCCACTTGGCTCACCAAATTTTGTTCTTCTAGGTTGAAGCGTTCGTCTACAATAGCAGTTTTTATATTTAGGTTTCTCTCTGTTCTCTCCTATATAGATAGATGAATTTGGAACTCTAAATCCAACATGGTTTGTAGTAGCTCTTTGAAACTTGACAAAATAAAGGAGGTCTCAGATTTGTCTCTATGGTTTGTTTCCTCTTCAAGTAGCCCTAGGCACAGACTGTGGAAAAGCACTTTCATTGAGAGGGGTTGCCAAGCTTCTAAGAAATAACGAGTTTCTGAAATACCAGCAAATATTTTTTCACCCAATCTTGATGATACTTGGTGGTAATGATCAGTACACAAATTCCACTTGGCTCACCAAATTTTGTTCTTCTATATTGAAGCGTTCGTCTACAGTAGCAGTTTTTATATTTAGGTTTCCCTCTGTTCTCTCCTATATAGATAGATGAATTTGGAACTCTAAATCCAACATGGTTTGTAGTAGCTCTTTGAAACTTGACAAAATAAAGGAGTTCTCAGTTTTGTCTCTATGGTTTGTTTTCTCTTCAAGTAGCCCTAGACACAGACTGTGGAAAAGCACTTTCATTGAGAGGGGTTCCCAAGCTTCTAAGAAATAACGAGTTTCCGAAATACCAGCAAATATTTTTTCACCCAATCTTGATGATACTTGGTGGTAATGATCAGTACACAAATCCCACTTGGCTCACCAAATTTTGTTCTTCTAGGTTGAAGCGTTCGTCTACAGTAGCAGTTCTTATATTTAGATTTCCCTCTGTTCTCTCCTATATAGATAGATGAATTTGGAACTCTAAATCCAACATGGTTTGTAGTAGCTCTTTGAAACTTGACAAAATAAAGGAGTTCTCAGTTTTGTCTCTATGGTTTGTTTCCTTTTAAAGTAGCCCTAGTCACAGACTGTGGAAAGCACTTTCATTGAGATGGGTTGTCAAGCTTCTAAGAAATAACGAGTTTCCGAAATACCAGCAAATATTTTTCACACAATCTTGTTGATACTTGGTGGTAATGATCAGTACACATTTCCCACTTGGCTCACCAAATTTTGGTCTTCTAGGTTGAAGCGTTCGTCACAGTAGCAGTTTTTATATTTACATTTCTCTCTGTTCTCTCCTATACAGATAGATGAATTTGGAACTCTAAATCCAACATGGTTTGCAGTAGCTCTTTGAAACTTGACAAAATAAAGGTGTTCTCAGATTTGTCTCTATGGTTTGTTTCCTCATTAAGTAGCCCTAGGCACAGACTGTGGAAAAGCACTTTCATTGAGAGGTGTTCCCAAGCTTCTAAGAAATAACGAGTTTCCGAAATACCAGCAAATATTTTTTCACCCAATCTTGATGGTACTTGGTGGTCATGATCAGTATACACATCCCACTTGGCTCACCAAATTTTGTTCTTCTAGGTTGAAGCGTTCGTCTACAGTAGCAGTTTTTATATTTAGGGTTCCCTCTGTTCTCTCCTATATAGAAAGATGAATTTGGAACTCTAAATCCAACATGGTTTGTAGTAGCTCTTTGAAACTTGACAAAATAAAGGAGTTCTCTGATTTTTCTCTATGGTTTGTTTCCTCTTCAAGTAGCCCTAGGCACAGACTGTGGAAAAGTACTTTCATTGAGAGGGGTTGCCAAGCTTCTAAGAAATAACGGTTTTCTGAAATACCAGCAAATATTTTTTCACCCAATCTTGATGATACTTGTTGCTAATGATCAGTACACAAATCCCACTTGGCTCACCAAATTTTGTTCTTCTAGGTTGAAGCGTTCGTCTACAGTAGCAGTTTTTATATTTAGGTTTCCCTCTGTTCTCTCCTATATAGATAGATGAATTTGGAACTCTAAATCCAACATGGTTTGTAGTAGCTCTTTGAAACTTGACAAAATAAAGGAATTCTCAGTTTTGTCTCTATGGTTTGTTTCCTCTTTAAGTAGCCCTAGGCAGAGACTCGGGAAAAGCACTTTCATTGAAAGGGGTTGCCAAGCTTCCAAGAAATAACTAGTTTCCGAAATACCAGCAAATATTTTTTCACCCAATGTTGTTGATACTTGGTGGTAATGATCAGTACACAAATCCCACTTGGCTCACCAAATTTTGTTCTTCTAGGTTGAAGCGTTCGTCTACAATAGCAGTTTTTATATTTAGGTTTCTCTCTGTTCTCTCCTATATAGATAGATGAATTTGGAACTCTAAATCCAACATGGTTTGTAGTAGCGTTTTGAAACTTGACAAAATAAAGGAGGTCTCAGATTTGTCTCTATGGTTTGTTTCCTCTTCAAGTAGCCCTAGGCACAGACTGTGGAAAAGCACTTTCATTGAGAGGGGTTCCCAAGCTTCTAAGAAATAACGAGTTTCCGAAATACCAGCAAATATTTTTTCACCCAATCTTGATGATACTTGGTGGTCATGATCAGTACACAAATCCCACTTGGCTCACCAAATTTTGTTCTTCTATATTGAAGCGTTCGTCTACAGTACCAGTTTTTATATTTAGGGTTCCCTCTGTTCTCTCCTATATAGAAATATGAATTTGGAACTCTAAATCCAACATGGTTTGTAGTAGCTCTTTGAAACTTGACAAAATAAAGGATTTCTCAGTTTTGTCGCTATGGTTTGTTTCCTCTTCAAGTAGTCCCAGGCACAGACTGTGGAAAAGCACTTACATTGAGAGGGGTTCCCAAGCTTCTAAGAAATAACGAGTTTCCGAAATACCAGCGAATATTTTTTCACCCAATCTTGATGATACTTGTTGCTAATGATCAGTACACAAATCCCACTTGGCTCACCAAATTTTGTTTTTCTAGGTTGAAGCGTTCGTCTACAGTAGCAGTTTTTATATTTAGTTTTCCCTCTGTTCTCTCCTATATAGAAAGATGAATTTGGAACTCTAAATCCAACATGGTTTGTAGGAGCTCTTTGAAACTTGACAAAATAAAGGAGTTCTCAGTTTTGTCGGTATGGTTTGTTTCCTCTTCAAGTAGCCCCAGGCACAGACTGTGGAAAGCACTTTCATTGAGATGGGTAGCCAAGCTTCTAAGAAATAACGAGTTTCCGAAATACCAGCAAATATTTTTTCACCCAATCTTGATGATACTTGGTAGTAATGATCAGTACACAAATCCCACTTGGCTTACCAAATTTTGTTCTTCTAGGTTGAAGCGTTCGTCTACAGTAGCAGTTTTTATATTTAGGTTTCACTCTGTTCTCTCATATATAGATAGATGAATTTGGAACTCTAAATCCAACATGGTTTGTAGTAGGTCTTTGAAACTTGACAAAATAAAGGAGTTCTCAGATTTGTCTCTATGGTTTGTTTCCTCTTCAAGTAGCCCTAGGCACAGACTGTGGAAAAGCACTTTCATTGAGAGGGGTTGCCAAGCTTCTAAGAAATAACGAGTTTCCGAAATACCAGCAAATATTTTTTCACCCAATCTTGATGATACTTGGTGGTAATGATCAGTACACAAATCCCACTTGGCTCACCAAATTTTGTTCTTCTAGGTTGAAGCGTTCGTCTACAGTAGCAGTTTTTATATTTAGGATTCCCTCTGTTCTCTCCTATATAGATAGATGAATTTGGAACTCTAAATCCAACATGGTTTGTAGTAGCTCGTTGAAACTTGACAAAATAAAGGAGTTCTCAGTTTTGTCTCTATGGTTTGTTTCCTCTTAAAGTAGCCCTAGGCACAGACTGTGGAAAGCACTTTCATTGAGATGGGTTGCCAAGCTTCTAAGAAATAACGAGTTTTCGAAATACCAGCAAATATTTTTTCACACAATCTTGTTGATACTTGGTGGTAATGATCAGTACACAAATCCCACTTGGCTCACCACATTTTGGTCTTCTAGGTTGAAGCGTTCGTCTACAGTAGCAGTTTTTATATTTAGATTTCTCTCTGTTCTCTCCTATATAGATAGATGAATTTGGAACTCTAAATCCAACATGGTTTGCAGTAGCTCTTTGAAACTTGACAAAATAAAGGAGTTCTCAGATTTGTCTCTATGGTTTGTTTCCTCATCAAGTAGCCCTAGGCACAGACTGTGGAAAAGCACTTTCATTGAGAGGGGTTCCCAAGCTTCTAAGAAATAACGACTTTCGGAAATACCAGCAAATATTTTTTCACCCAATCTTGATGATACTTGGTGGTCATGATCAGTACACAAATCCCACTTGGCTCACCAAATTTTGTTCTTCTAGGTTGAAGCGTTCATCTACAGTAGCAATTTTTATATTTAGGGTTCCCTCTGTTCTCTCCTATATAGAAATATGAATTTGGAACTCTAAATCCAACATGGTTTGTAGTAGCTCTTTGAAACTTGACAAAATAAAGGAGTTCTCAGTTTTGTCGCTATGGTTTGTTTCCTCTTCAAGTAGCCCCAGGCACAGACTGTGGAAAAGCACTTACATTGAGAGGGGTTCCCAAGCTTCTAAGAAATAACGTGTTTCCGAAATACCAGCGAATATTTTTTCACCCAATCTTGATGATACTTGTTGCTAATGATCAGTACACAAATCCCACTTGGCTCACCAAATTTTGTTTTTCTAGGTTGAAGCGTTCGTCTACAGTAGCAGTTTTTATATTTAGTTTTTTCTCTGTTCTCTCCTATATAGAAAGATGAATTTGGAACTCTAAATCCAACATGGTTTGTAGGAGCTCTTTGAAACTTGACAAAATAAACGAGTTCTCAGTTTTGTCGGTATGGTTTGTTTCCTCTTCAAGTAGCCCCAGGCACAGACTGTGGAAAGCACTTTCATTGAGATGGGTAGCCAAGCTTCTAAGAAATAACGAGTTTCCGAAATACCAGCAAATATTTTTTCACCCAATCTTGATGATACTTGGTGGTAATGATCAGTACACAAATCCCACTTGGCTCACCAAATTTTGTTCTTCTAGGTTGAAGCGTTCGTCTACAGTAGCAGTTTTTATATTTAGGTTTCACTCTGTTCTCTCATATATAGATAGATGAATTTGGAACTCTAAATCCAACATGGTTTGTAGTAGCTCTTTGAAACTTGACAAAATAAAGGAATTCTAAGTTTTATCTCTATGGTTTGTTTCCTCCTTAAGTAGCCCTAGGCAGAGACTCGGGAAAAGCACTTTCATTGAGAGGGGTTGCCAAGCTTCTAAGAAATAACGAGTTTCCGAAATACCAGCAAATATTTTTTCACCCAATCTTGATGATACTTGGTGGTAATGATCAGTACACAAATCCCACTTGGCTCACCAAATTTTGTTCTTCTAGGTTGAAGCGTTCGTCTACAGTAGCAGTTTTTATATTCAGGTTTCCCTCTGTTCTCTCCTATATAGATAGATGAATTTGGAACTCTAAATCCAACATGGTTTGTAGTAGCTCTTTGAAACTTGGCAAAATAAAGGAGTTCTCAGTTTTGTCTCTATGGTTTGTTTCCTTTTAAAGTAGCCCTAGGCACAGACTGTGGAAAGCACTTTCATTGAGATGGGTTGCCAAGCTTCTAAGAAATAACGAGTTTCCGAAATACCAGCAAATATTTTTCACACAATCTTGTTGATACTTGGTGGTAATGATCAGTACACAAATCCCCCTTGGCTCACCAATTTTGGTCTTCTAGGTTGAAGCGTTCGTCTACAGTAGCAGTTTTTATATTTACATTTCTCTCTGTTCTCTCCTATATAGATAGATGTATTTGGAACTCTAAATCCAACATGGTTTGCAGTAGCTCTTTGAAACTTGACAAAATAAAGGTGTTCTCAGATTTGTCTCTATGGTTTGTTTCCTCCTCAAGTAGCCCTAGGCACAGACTGTGGAAAAGCACATTCATTGAGAGGTGTTCCCAAGCTTCTAAGAAATAACGAGTTTCCGAAATACCAGCAAATATTTTTTTCACCCAATCTTGATGATACTTGGTGGTCATGATCAGTACACACATCCCACTTGGCTCACCAAATTTTGTTCTTCTAGGTTGAAGCGTTCGTCTACAGTAGCAGTTTTTATATTTAGGGTTCCCTCTGTTCTCTCCTATATAGAAAGATGAATTTGGAACTCTAAATCCAACATGGTTTGTAGTAGCTCTTTGAAACTTGACAAAATAAAGGAGTTCTCTGATTTTTCTCTATGGTTTGTTTCCTCTTCAAGTAGCCCTAGGCACAGACTGTGGAAAAGCACTTTCATTGAGAGGGGTTGCCAAGCTTCTAAGAAATAACGAGTTTCCGAAATACCAGCAAATATTTTTTCACCCAATCTTGATGATACTTGGTGGTAATGATCAGTACACAAATCCCACTTGGCTCATCAAATTTAGTTCTTCTAGGTTGAAGCGTTCGTCTACAGTAGCAGTTTTTATATTTAGGTTTCCCTCTGTTCTCTCCTATATAGATAGATGAATTTGGAACTCTAAATCCAACATCGTTTGTACTAGCTCTTTGAAACTTGACAAAATAAAGGAATTCTCAGTTTTGTCTCTATGGTTTGTTTCCTCTTTAAGTAGCCCTAGGCAGAGACTCGGGAAAAGCACTTTCATTGAAAGGGGTTGCCAAGCTTCCAAGAAATAACGAGTTTCCGAAATAGCAGCAAATATTTTTTCACACAATGTTGTTGATACTTGGTGGTAATGATCAGTACACAAATCCCACTTGGCTCACCAAATTTTGTTCTTCTAGGTTGAAGCGTTCGTCTACAATAGCAGTTTTTATATTTAGGTTTCTCTCTGTTCTCTCCTATATAGATAGATGAATTTGGAACTCTAAATCCAACATGGTTTGTAGTAGCTCTTTGAAACTTGACAAAATAAAGGAGGTCTCAGATTTGTCTCTATGGTTTGTTTCCTCTTCAAGTAGCCCTAGGCACAGACTGTGGAAAAGCACTTTCATTGAGAGGGGTTGCCAAGCTTCTAAGAAATAACGAGTTTCTGAAATACCAGCAAATATTTTTTCACCCAATCTTGATGATACTTGGTGGTAATGATCAGTACACAAATTCCACTTGGCTCACCAAATTTTGTTCTTCTATATTGAAGCGTTCGTCTACAGTAGCAGTTTTTATATTTAGGTTTCCCTCTGTTCTCTCCTATATAGATAGATGAATTTGGAACTCTAAATCCAACATGGTTTGTAGTAGCTCTTTGAAACTTGACAAAATAAAGGAGTTCTCAGTTTTGTCTCTATGGTTTGTTTCCTCTTCAAGTAGCCCTAGACACAGACTGTGGAAAAGCACTTTCATTGAGAGGGGTTCCCAAGCTTCTAAGAAATAACGAGTTTCCGAAATACAAGCAAATATTTTTTCACCCAATCTTGATGATACTTGGTGGTAATGATCAGTACACAAATCCCACTTGGCTCACCAAATTTTGTTCTTCTAGGTTGAAGCGTTCGTCTACAGTAGCAGTTTTTATATTTAGGTTTCCCTCTGTTCTCTCCAATATAGATAGATGAATTTGGAACTCTAAATCCAACATGGTTTGTAGTAGCTCTTTGAAACTTGGCAAAATAAAGGAGTTCTCAGTTTTGTCTCTATGGTTTGTTTCCTTTTAAAGTAGCCCTAGGCACAGACTGTGGAAAGCACTTTCATTGAGATGGGTTGTCAAGCTTCTAAGAACTAACGAGTTTCCGAAATACCAGCAAATATTTTTCACACAATCTTGTTGATACTTGGTGGTATAGATCAGTACACATTTCCCACTTGGCTCACCAAATTTTGGTCTTCTAGGTTGAAGCGTTCGTCTACAGTAGCAGTTTTTATATTTACATTTCTCTCTGTTCTCTCCTATGCAGATAGATGAATTTGGAACTCTAAATCCAACATGGTTTGCAGTAGCTCTTTGAAACTTGACAAAATAAAGGTGTTCTCAGATTTGTCTCTATGGTTTGTTTCCTCTTTAAGTAGCCCTAGGCAGAGACACGGGAAAAGCACTTTCATTCAAAGGGGTTGCGAAGCTTCCAAGAAATAACGAGTTTCCGAAATACCAGCAAATTTTTTTTCACACAATCTTGTTGATACTTGGTGGTAATGATCAGTACACAAATCCCACTTGGCTCACCAAATTTTGTTCTTCTAGGTTGAAGCGTTCGTCTACAATAGCAGTTTTTATATTTAGGTTTCTCTCTGTTCTCTCCTATATAGATAGATGAATTTGGAACTCTAAATCCAGCATGGTTTGTAGAAGCTCTTTGAAACTTGACAAAATAAAGGAGGTCTCAGATTTTCTCTATGGTTTGTTTCCTCTTCATGTAGCCCTAGGCACAGACTGTGGAAAAGCACTTTCATTGAGAGGGGTTGCCAAGCTTCTAATAAATAACGAGTTTCCGAAATACCAGCAAATATTTTTTCACCCAATCTTGATGATACTTGGTGGTAATGATCAGTACACAAATCCCACTTGGCTTACAAAATTTTGTTCTTCTAGGTTGAAGCATTCGTCTACAGTAGCAGTTTTTATATTTAGGTTTCCCTCTGTTCTCTCCTATATAGATAGATGAATTTGGAACTCTAAATCCAACATGGTTTGTAGTAGCTCTTTGAAACTTGACAAAATAAAGGAGTTCTCAGATTTGTCTCTATGGTTTGTTTCCTCTTCAAGTAGCCCTAGGCACAGACTGTGGAAAAGCACTTTCATTGAGAGGGGTTGCCAAGCTTCTAAGAAATAACGAGTTTCCGAAATACCAGTAAATATTTTTTCACCCAATCTTGATGATACTTGGTGGTAATGATCAGTACACAAATCCCACTTGGCTCACCAAATTTTGTTCTTCTAGGTTGAAGCGTTCGTCTACAGTAGCAGTTTTTATATTTAGGTTTCCCTCTGTTCTCTCCTATATAGATAGATGAATTTGGAACACTAAATCCAACATGGTTTGTAGTAGCTCTTTGAAACTTGGCAAAATAAAGGAGTTCTCAGTTTTGTCTCTATGGTTTGTTTCCTTTTAAAGTAGCCCTAGGCACAGACTGTGGAAAGCACTTTCATTGAGATGGGTTGTCAAGCTTCTAAGAAATAACGAGTTTCCGAAATACCAGCAAATATTTTTTCACCCAATCTTGATGATACTTGGTGGTCATGATCAGTACACAAATCCCACTTGGCTCACCAAATTTTGTTCTTCTAGGTTGAAGCGTTCATCTACAGTAGCAATTTTTATATTTAGGGTTCCCTCTGTTCTCTCCGATATAGAAATATGAATTTGGAACTCTAAATCCAACATGGTTTGTAGTAGCTCTTTGAAACTTGACAAAATAAAGGAGTTCTCAGTTTTGTCGCTATGGTTTGTTTCCTCTTCAAGTAGCCCCAGGCACAGACTGTGGAAAAGCACTTACATTGAGAGGGGTTCCCAAGCTTCTAAGAAATAACGAGTTTCCGAAATACCAGCGAATATTTTTTCACCCAATCTTGATGATACTTGGTGGTAATGATCAGTACACAAATCCCACTTGGCTCACCAAATTTTGTTCTTCTAGGTTGAAGCGTTCGTCTACAGTAGCAGTTTTTATATTTAGGTTTCCCTCTGTTCTCTCCAATATAGATAGATGAATTTGGAACTCTAAATCCAACATGGTTTGTAGTAGCTCTTTGAAACTTGGCAAAATAAAGGAGTTCTCAGTTTTGTCTCTATGGTTTGTTTCCTTTTAAAGTAGCCCTAGGCACAGACTGTGGAAAGCACTTTCATTGAGATGGGTTGTCAAGCTTCTAAGAACTAACGAGTTTCCGAAATACCAGCAAATATTTTTCACACAATCTTGTTGAAACTTGGTGGTAATGATCAGTACACATTTCCCACTTGGCTCACCAAATTTTGGTCTTCTAGGTTGAAGCGTTCGTCTACAGTAGCAGTTTTTATATTTACATTTCTCTCTGTTCTCTCCTATGCAGATAGATGAATTTGGAACTCTAAATCCAACATGGTTTGCAGTAGCTCTTTGAAACTTGACAAAATAAAGGTGTTCTCAGATTTGTCTCTATGGTTTGTTTCCTCTTTAAGTAGCCCTAGGCAGAGACACGGGAAAAGCACTTTCATTCAAAGGGGTTGCGAAGCTTCCAAGAAATAACGAGTTTCCGAAATACCAGCAAATTTTTTTTCACACAATCTTGTTGATACTTGGTGGTAATGATCAGTACACAAATCCCACTTGGCTCACCAAATTTTGTTCTTCTAGGTTGAAGCGTTCGTCTACAATAGCAGTTTTTATATTTAGGTTTCTCTCTGTTCTCTCCTATATAGATAGATGAATTTGGAACTCTAAATCCAGCATGGTTTGTAGAAGCTCTTTGAAACTTGACAAAATAAAGGAGGTCTCAGATTTTCTCTATGGTTTGTTTCCTCTTCATGTAGCCCTAGGCACAGACTGTGGAAAAGCACTTTCATTGAGAGGGGTTGCCAAGCTTCTAATAAATAACGAGTTTCCGAAATACCAGCAAATATTTTTTCACCCAATCTTGATGATACTTGGTGGTAATGATCAGTACACAAATCCCACTTGGCTTACAAAATTTTGTTCTTCTAGGTTGAAGCATTCGTCTACAGTAGCAGTTTTTATATTTAGGTTTCCCTCTGTTCTCTCCTATATAGATAGATGAATTTGGAACTCTAAATCCAACATGGTTTGTAGTAGCTCTTTGAAACTTGACAAAATAAAGGAGTTCTCAGATTTGTCTCTATGGTTTGTTTCCTCTTCAAGTAGCCCTAGGCACAGACTGTGGAAAAGCACTTTCATTGAGAGGGGTTGCCAAGCTTCTAAGAAATAACGAGTTTCCGAAATACCAGTAAATATTTTTTCACCCAATCTTGATGATACTTGGTGGTAATGATCAGTACACAAATCCCACTTGGCTCACCAAATTTTGTTCTTCTAGGTTGAAGCGTTCGTCTACAGTAGCAGTTTTTATATTTAGGTTTCCCTCTGTTCTCTCCTATATAGATAGATGAATTTGGAACACTAAATCCAACATGGTTTGTAGTAGCTCTTTGAAACTTGGCAAAATAAAGGAGTTCTCAGTTTTGTATCTATGGTTTGTTTCCTTTTAAAGTAGCCCTAGGCACAGACTGTGGAAAGCACTTTCATTGAGATGGGTTGTCAAGCTTCTAAGAAATAACGAGTTTCCGAAATACCAGCAAATATTTTTTCACCCAATCTTGATGATACTTGGTGGTCATGATCAGTACACAAATCCCACTTGGCTCACCAAATTTTGTTCTTCTAGGTTGAAGCGTTCATCTACAGTAGCAATTTTTATATTTAGGGTTCCCTCTGTTCTCTCCGATATAGAAATATGAATTTGGAACTCTAAATCCAACATGGTTTGTAGTAGCTCTTTGAAACTTGACAAAATAAAGGAGTTCTCAGTTTTGTCGCTATGGTTTGTTTCCTCTTCAAGTAGCCCCAGGCACAGACTGTGGAAAAGCACTTACATTGAGAGGGGTTCCCAAGCTTCTAAGAAATAACGAGTTTCCGAAATACCAGCGAATATTTTTTCACCCAATCTTGATGATACTTGTTGCTAATGATCAGTACACAAATCCCACTTGGCTCACCAAATTTTGTTTTTCTAGGTTGAAGCGTTCGTCTACAGTAGCAGTTTTTATATTTAGTTTTCCCTCTGTTCTCTCCTATATAGAAAGATGAATTTGGAACTCTAAATCCAACATGGTTTGTAGGAGCTCTTTGAAACTTGACAAAATAAAGGAGTTCTCAGTTTTGTCGGTATGGTTTGTTTCCTCTTCAAGTAGCCCCAGGCACAGACTGTGGAAAGCACTTTCATTGAGATGTGTAGCCAAGCTTCTAAGAAATAACGAGTTTCCGAAATACCAGCAAATATTTTTTCACCCAATCTTGATGATACTTGGTGGTAATGATCAGTACACAAATCCCACTTGGCTCACCAAATTTTGTTCTTCTAGGTTGAAGCGTTCGTCTACAGTAGCAGTTTTTATATTTAGGTTTCACTCTGTTCTCTCATATATAGATAGATGAATTTGGAACTCTAAATCCAACATGGTTTGTAGTAGCTCTTTGAAACTTGACAAAATAAAGGAATTCTAACTTTTATCTCTATGGTTTGTTTCCTCTTTAAGTAGCCCTAGGCAGAGACTCGGGAAAAGCACTTTCATTCAAAGGGGTTGCGAAGCTTCCAAGAAATAACGAGTTTCCGAAATACCAGCAAATTTTTTTTCACACAATCTTGTTGATACTTGGTGGTAATGATCAGTACACATTTCCCACTTGGCTCACCAAATTTTGGTCTTCTAGGTTGAAGCGTTCGTCTACAGTAGCAGTTTTTATATTTACATTTCTCTCTGTTCTCTCCTATACAGATAGATGAATTTGGAACTCTAAATCCAACATGGTTTGCAGTAGCTCTTTGAAACTTGACAAAATAAAGGTGTTCTCAGATTTGTCTCTATGGTTTGTTTCCTCTTTAAGTAGCCCTAGGCAGAGACACGGGAAAAGCACTTTCATTCAAAGGGGTTGCGAAGCTTCCAAGAAATAACGAGTTTCCGAAATACCAGCAAATTTTTTTTCACACAATCTTGTTGATACTTGGTGGTAATGATCAGTACACAAATCCCACTTGGCTCACCAAATTTTGTTCTTCTAGGTTGAAGCGTTCGTCTACAATAGCAGTTTTTATATTTAGGTTTCTCTCTGTTCTCTCATATATAGATAGATGAATTTGGAACTCTAAATCCAACATGGTTTGTAGTAGCTCTTTGAAACTTGACAAAATAAAGGAATTCTCAGTTTTGTCTCTATGGTTTGTTTCCTCTTTAAGTAGGCCTAGGCAGAGACTCGGGAAAAGCACTTTCATTGAAAGGGGTTGCCAAGCTTCCAAGAAATAACGAGTTTCCGAAATACCAGCAAATATTTTTTCACACAATGTTGTTGATACTTGGTGGTAATGATCAGTACACAAATCCCACTTGGCTCACCAAATTTTGTTCTTCTAGGTTGAAGCGTTCGTCTACAATAGCAGTTTTTATATTTAGGTTTCTCTCTGTTCTCTCCTATATAGATAGATGAATTTGGAACTCTAAATCCAACATGGTTTGTAGTAGCTCTTTGAAACTTGACAAAATAAAGGAGGTCTCAGATTTTTCTCTATGGTTTGTTTCCTCTTCAAGTAGCCCTAGGCACAGACTGGGGAAAGGCACTTTCATTGAGAGGGGTTGCCAAGCTTCTAAGAAATAACGAGTTTCCGAAATACCAGCAAATATTTTTTCACCCAATCTTGATGATACTTCGTGGTAATGATCAGTACACAAATCCCACTTGGCTCACCAAATTTTGTTCTTCTAGGTTGAAGCGTTCGTCTACAGTAGCAGTTTTTATATTTAGGTTTCTCTCTGTTCTCTCCTATATAGATAGATGAATTTGGAACTATAATCCAACATGGTTTGTAGTAGCTCTTTGAAACTTGACAAAATAAAGGAGTTCTCAGTTTTGTCTCTATGGTTTGTTTCCTCTTAAAGAAGCCCTAGGCACATACTGTGGAGAGCACTTTCATTGAGATGGGTTGCCAAGCTTCTAAGAAATAACGAGTTTCCGAAATACCAGCAAATATTTTTTCACACAATCTTGTTGATACTTGGTGGTAATGATCAGTATACAAATCCCACTTGGCTCACCAAATTTTGGTATTCTAGGTTGAAGCGTTCGTCTACAATAGCAGTTTTTATATTTAGGTTTCTCTCTGTTCTCTCCTATATAGATAGATGAATTTGGAACTCTAAATCCAGCATGGTTTGTAGTAGCTCTTTGAAACTTGACAAAATAAAGGAGGTCCCAGATTTTCTCTATGGTTTGTTTCCTCTTCAAGTAGCCCTAGGCACAGACTGTGGAAACGCACTTTCATTGAGAGGGGTTGCCAAGCTTCTAATAAATAACGAGTTTCCGAAATACCAGCAAATATTTTTTCACCCAATCTTGATGATACTTGGTGGTAATGATCAGTACACAAATCCCACTTGGCTTACAAAATTTTGTTCTTCTAGGTTGAAGCATTCGTCTACAGTAGCAGTTTTTATATTTAGGTTTCCCTCTGTTCTCTCCTATATAGATAGATGAATTTTGAACTCTAAATCCAACATGGTTTGTAGTAGCTCTTTGAAACTTGACAAAATAAAGGAGTTCTCAGATTTGTCTCTATGGTTTGTTTCCTCTTCAAGTAGCCCTAGGCACAGACTGTGGAAAAGCACTTTCATTGAGAGGGGTTGCCAAGCTTCTAAGAAATAACGAGTTTCCGAAATACCAGTAAATATTTTTTCACCCAATCTTGATGATACTTGGTGGTAATGATCAGTACACAAATCCCACTTGGCTCACCAAATTTTGTTCTTCTAGGTTGATGCGTTCGTCTACAGTAGCAGTTTTTATATTTAGGTTTCCCTCTGTTCTCTCCTATATAGATAGATGAATTTGGAACTCTAAATCCAACATGGTTTGTAGTAGCTCTTTGAAACTTGGCAAAATAAAGGAGTTCTCAGTTTTGTCTCTATGGTTTGTTTCCTTTTAAAGTAGCCCTAGGCACAGACTGTGGAAAGCACTTTCATTGAGATGGGTTGTCAAGCTTCTAAGAAATAACGAGTTTCCGAAATACCAGCAAATATTTTTTCACCCAATCTTGATGATACTTGGTGGTAATGATCAGTACACAAATCCCACTTGGCTCACCAAATTTTGTTCTTCTAGGTTGAAGCGTTGGTACTACAGTAGCAGTTTTTATATTTAGATTTCTCTCTGTTCTCTCCTATATAGATAGATGAATTAGGAACTCTAAATCCAACATGGTTTGCAGTAGCTCTTTGAAACTTGACAAAATAAAGGAGTTCTCAGATTTGTCTCTATGGTTTGTTTCCTCATCAAGTAGCCTAGGCACAGACTGTGGAAATAGCACTTTCATTGAGAGGGGTTCCCAAGCTTCTAAGAAATAACGAGTTTCCGAAATACCAGCAAATATTTTTTCACCCAATCTTGATGACACTTGGTGGTCATGATCAGTACACAAATCCCACTTGGCTCACCAAATTTTGTTCTTCTAGGTTGAAGCGTTCATCTACAGTAGCAGTTTTTATATTTAGGGTTCCCTCTGTTCTCTCCTATATAGAAAGATGAATTTGGAACTCTAAATCCAACATGGTTTGTGGTAGCTCTTTGAAACTTGACAAAATAAAGGAGTTCTCAGTTTTGTCGCTATGGTTTGTTTCCTCTTCAAGTAGCCCCAGGCACAGACTGTGGAAAGCACTTTCATTGAGATGGGTTGCCAAGCTTCTAAGAAATAACGAGTTTCCGACATACCAGCAAGTATTTTTTCACCCAATCTTGATGATACTTGGTGGTAATGATCAGTACACAAATCCCACTTGGCTCACCAAATTTTGTTCTTCTAGGTTGAAACGTACGTCTACAGTAGCAGTTTTTATATTTAGGTTTCACTCTGTTCTCTCATATATAGATAGATGAATTTGGAACTCTAAATCCAACATGGTTTGTAGTAGCTCTTTGAAACTTGACAAAATAAAGGAATTCTCAGTTTTGTCTCTATGGTTTGTTTCCTCTTTAAGTAGCCCTAGGCAGAGACTCGGGAAAAGCACTTTCATTGAAAGGGGTTGCCAAGCTTCCAAGAAATAACGAGTTTCCGAAATACCAGCAAATATTTTTTCACACAATGTTGTTGATACTTGGTGGTAATGATCAGTGCACAAATCCCACTTGG